>NC_056746.1:456093830-456393830 GCF_019279795.1 Protopterus annectens
GCGGAAAGTTTTGAAATGATTTATTGTGGTCTCATTTTTTTATATCTCAAAAACCTGGCATTTTAACAGGTGTGTGTACACTTTTTATATCCAATGTAGGTGTATAATAAGTGATCAAACAATCACTATGTCAACATCTGTGTGGTCGACAGTTTCTGGTCAATATAAACAGGTGGTCAACATGTTCACATGACTGATAATCCCAAGGTAGGGGAATATTCCTTTTTCCTGGGAACTGTGCGATTACGGAGTCAGTTTATGTAATTAGCACTGATTGGAGAGGTGCAGCCCCCAACATGGGATACACCCCTGCAAAATGCTTGCTTTTAGTTTAGCTTTCTCTGGAGTAATGCCCAGAGCAAGTGCAGTATGTGCCGATGTTCTGTGTTTCAACATAGTGATTGTTTAATCACTCACTATACACACACACACACACACACACACTAACATATATTGTATGTGTGTGTATATATATATATATATATATATATATATATATATATATATATTTTTTTTTTTTTTTTTTTTCATTCATTCTTTGTTAACCAAGATAGTTTAATTAAGCTAATGTCCATTGTCAGTGTAGGCCCATTGAGAAAAACTTCAGTTACATAAACAGTTATAAAGGCAGAAGTACAAAAGATCTAGAATACATAGGAAGCTACACACTCAAAAATGTACAGAATAATGAAAGAGTAAGTATATACAATACACATAAAGGCACAGCTAAGAAGATAATCTATGTGGAGGGGTACACACACACACACACACACACACACATGCATGCACGCACACAAGCAGACACATACATGTATACAAGTACATGTGTATTTAATCAAACAGCAATTTGTTTGAAAGCATTTCCTGATGGCTGAACAAATGCACTCTTTTTTAAGTATGTTTTACATCAAATGGAGGAAGATTGAGTATGTGTTTTGTCAGGTAACTGGGACGGGATGGAAAGTTGTGCAAACATTTGCTAGGGTTAGAGCATTGTTAAGTTAGCGAATAATCCATTGGATTCATTAATGCCTACACTAAGTGTACACCATTCTGAGTGAACAACCAGTGTAAGCATAACTTACACATTCTTCTTCCTGATTTTAGGTCTTTCTACTGACTTTCTTGCAGCCTTAAACATCGAGGGAGATTCATAAAGGATACTACAAAATGTAGTCTACGTGCACACTTAGTGTCACCTTTCTGAGTGACTAGAAAACCCAAAAAATGTGGTAGGGATTTTGCAGAATATAAACAGTGTACACTTACAGTATGCTTTAGGTAAACTTATTGCAGGCATTAAAGAATCTGGCTCATTTTTTTGCTATGTGTGACAGTTTGGTGTTTAGGGTTAGGATAAAGCTTGGTTAAGGGCATAGATTTATTGATTTATGTATGCGAGTGTTGCCGGGTTAGAGTTAGAGTAAAGGTTAGGTTAGGGATTAGAAGTAGTCTTTTGCATGTGTGTTCCAGTGTATTATGTAGTGGGACTGTTAGGGAAACGGATTTTCATAAATTAATGTTTAGAGGTAGGGATGGGGCAAGTTTAAGCCTAGCACATGAGTATGGTGAGGTAGAGTTGAAGCCTCAAAAACAACCACCTCCAACACTCCAAAATAGTAACCTTGAATACTCGAATACTGGAACACACCACAAACAGTTTTGGGGAAACCTAGGAATTTTGGTAATGAGGCAGTTTTTCATGATAAGTTATTAGAAATGGAATCCAGGTTCATTCTCAATTTTAAAACACTTTTTCCAAATGGTATGAACATGGAAATTTAAAATTCAAAATTTCAAAAAAACTTTTTCGGAATGGAATTCATGCACATTTGTTCAGTGTTTATTTGTAATGTTTGTATATAATAGGCATACATTGTAAGTGTTATATCATTTTAAAGAATTTGTATGAGATGCATATAATTTATGAAAAGTATTTATATTGGATCAATTGATTAAGGTAACATATAAACTTCAGCAAAAGTTTATATGTATATGATTTACCACACTTACATGCAATGGAGTTGAAATTATATTCAGTGAAGTCAGAAATTATCATAATAATGAAGTCTGAAATTTCAAAATGATAATGTATGGTTGAGTTAATTGATTAAGTGTTTAATAGGGTGAATCAATCACTCAATTGGATGTGGTATAAAAGGGGTGTTGTTTGATCTTTTAAAATGTATTCCAGGAGAAGGCGAAGGCCGAGGTACCAGAATTAAAAAGATTTATCAAACATTTTTACTGTTCATGTTGTGTTCCAGTATTCGAGTAGAGTTGAAGCCTCCCTATCCACCTTACTCATGAGTGCTAATCCTGACCCTGTCCCTGCCCCTAGGCCTACATATTCATTTATGAAAAATGGAAGTTATCTATTTACCATAACACTGATCCTTTTCATCAAACTCTGTCCAATATGACAAGATGCCCTTCGGACCCAATCTGGTAATTTACTAGTGACCTAGCATCTTGAACTCTTACAAACTTTCCCATAATCCCCTGTAAGCCTCTCCTTTAGATACAATTTTCAACAAACAGCAGCATATTGAAAAACAGTAGAAGCTGACAATTTGTTGGGGGACAGAGGAAGGGATGTCATATCAGAAGGACTTGGATGGAAAGGATTCCGCATTATGGTAAGTACATAACTTCTGTATCCTACTTTATCAGTCCATCCACTCCAATAGATTGGTCAAAGTTCCAAGCCACCTAAAACCTTGAGTGGATAAAGACAGGGTACCTCTGAGAATTGAGCTCCAAATGCAGCTCTAGTTCTAGAGCTGATGTCCAGTTTATGATGTTAGAAAACAGTATGAATCATAGACCATGTGACTATTGCACAGAAATTTTCAGTGGATGAATTCCTGAAAAAGACCTCCGAAATTGCCATAGATCTTGTGGAATGGGCCTTAGGTTTTGTGTTTAGGGCCTGACTATTGGGCAGAGTTCTGAACCGAAAATGTCTGGCTTCCAGCTGGAAGCGAAGGTACTTCCTGGAGTACATGAGCATCTTTATGTGGTAGTATACATCTTGAAAATCTCTTGAGCACATCCAGTCATTATCTCACAGAAGAGGGAAAATAGACTGTAACACAACCATCTGGAATTTTGTTTTTCTTACAAAAACTGTTCAAGTAACTTTGGTCCAGCACTGGTCTTTGGTCCCTGTTTTTCTTTAGCACTAAGAACCTTGAGCAGAGCTGGATCAAATTCAAATGGGGCCCTAGGCAGGGTAATGAATCAGGACCCCCCCATACTCCCCCCCCACACAACCATTCCAGCATACTTGGCTATTTCTCCCCAGTTGCCATAAACACTGTTCAAAACTCTGTGTGCATACTGTTTCCTGCTTTACTTCTACAATGATTACAAATATTTGGATTTAATTTAAAACGTTTAGTTCAAATTTTATAGCACAAACACTGATAGACATTTGCTAAATAAAGCAATACAGTCTCACAGTGAAAACAGGCTTAGCATTAAAAACTTCTCTGCCTTTGAAACACACATTCACTGAAACAGCTTTGAAACCCACATTCAAAGATAATGCATCTGGCCAGTGCCAGATTAAATTTACCTTTGGGCTGTTTTCAAATCATAAGCCCCTTGCACACATTTTTAGGACCATGCAAACATGCAAGAGTTCTTTGTTTCACCTTCCTGATTGTACAACACAGCACCACTTGTTAGAATGTGTTTTAAATTTATAGTTTTGAACATTTCTCCAGTAAGCAAAGAAACAAAACATATGAGCCAATAAGGACAAAAATACCCGATTTACAACATTTCAACCATACAAGGCCATTCAAACTTCTCTCATTACAGTCCACTAATATTAGTCAATATGCACAATCTCTGCAGAAGTAAAAATCATCTGAATAATTCCACATTAGACAGATCTGTAACTAATGAAGAGGTTGGTGCTAGAAAAACAACTGTATATTTCAGTGTTTCATCTACAAACTGAGTGCCTGCTGCCCCTGAAGAATAAATTACCTAGGTTACATTAAAAAAATGGTACGCTGGTAATACTGCAATAGGGAATGGATGGCAAACTAAAAGCAGGTTCATAGTTACTAGGCATTTCATCCAAAGGAGGACAATCATCAGTTACTTCAGGAGTGTGGGAAAGACAAAATAAAAACAGAAATCTTCCAAGTGACTACATTATATCCTTCTCCGCTGCCTCCTTTCCCAATACCCCTGGGTTACAGTCCTTAGTGGCACTGATTTTCTTAGCAACAAATGAGCATCATACCTCTTAGTGCAAGAAATCTGGACAAAGCTTGACAAAACTGGGGGACGAAGGCCCCAAAATAGGGACAGATTTTAAATATTGCTGTTAGAAACTTAGAATGTTGCTAAAGTAACAGGTTTTATGTTAACATACATTCTCTGAAGAATTTGAAGTCTGAAACTCAAATGTATGTCACTACTTGGCTACTTCAATCCTCAGATCATCCTAGTATTTTGTCAGAAAACCACAAACTGCATGTGAAATAAAAGCAGTGTACACAGCCTAAAATAAATTCATGAAAGAAGGTATCTTATTGCTTCTCAAACATCTTTCATCCACTGAATCTTACTTCATGTCTGAAATTTAATGCAGAAGTGCTTATTTTAGTACACCATGTTAGTTTTTTAACTGTATTCCTTAATTCAGAGTTACCATTAAGACACATGTAAATATCACTACCTGCCACATTTGAATGGCATTACATTCTATCTACAGAATTTCCTTTCTTCCTGTCCTAGCTTAAGGTCAACTTGTGCTGCATAAAGCTTTCATAGAAACATAGATTTTGATGGTAGTGTGTGGCCATATGCCCTGCTACATTGGCCTACTGTTTTATCAAATGGCTAAGCCACAAATCTTACATAACCAAGGGCTTATTTGTCCCTGACACAGCATAAGATTTGTTTTATATCATAGTCATTCTCTGATTTTATCACTGTTTCAGACCCTAATGTTTCTTCAAAAAGTCAGCTTTAATCACTTATATGAAAATGTTTACTCAATATTTCTCCTGAGCCTTCAAATGTCTTTTGCAATGCATTTTTTTAGATTATCATCAAAAAGCTACTAGTTAGAGTATAGAATAGCATTCATCCAAACATTCAGAGTCTCCAAGAAATGAAGGAACACTACTGTTTTCACCCAAACAGGACATTAAAGGAACAAAAAGTAGAGGAGCACCTCACCTTTGGTACTTTCAAATTTTACCAAAAAAAACTGAGCCCTCATGAGACAGTTATGGGAAAGTATATGAAGATGCTCATAATCACATGCAGCTCAAATGCAGCATTTATTTTTACTGATGATGCAGTGTTTCTATTTTATAGACATTTCATAACAAACCAGCTTTTCCTGAGCTACTTAATTCCTGTTGCCATGACCTAAAGCACAGTGACTGAATAGATGTAAAATCATTGCAGCAAACAAAATTCTGCTTACCACTCAGACTACTTCTCATTGTTTTGGCTTCCTCGCATGAATACATAAAAAAATGTTGATGAAGTACCTGCTGAATTATGACTACAGAAGCCGAGAAGCCATCATTTACCCCCACCCCTAGTACCTCAAAGGACACAACAGACAATGCAGAGACTGCCTTAAGAGGATTCTGATATTATCTGCAGCTAGAATTACATCAACCCATGCACCTGCTTGGCACTGAAGTTCAATATTTTCATGGAAATAAGACAAACAGGCAGTGAACATGGGAATGAAATGCTAAGCTTCTAAAAATCCTCACAGATCAGTAGCCTAGAAGTTATGAGCCCCTATACTTGTTGATGTACCAAGCCACTGCCAAATGTCTGAATGGATGACAATCATGCCCTAAGGAAGGAAGTCTTGAAGAGATACTTAGTCAGCAGGACTATCATTATCTCAGGGATGATTATGTGGTGATTTGTCTTTTCAATCTGGGGCAGATGTATCCATTATGCCTCAGGCTTGTGATATATACAACTTTAAGACATTTTCATGACAGAGACTATCAGACACGGTCAATCGCTGAAGGTGATGTTTGCAGATTTTGAATAAACTGCTTAGATGGAGTATAGGATTTGACCTCGGACACCATTGAATTTTGAATATTCAGTGAAGCACTCTCAAATGAAGTCTGGCAAGGGATTCCAATTAGGATGGCCACAGCCATCAAGCCTAAGGTTTAAAGGCACAGCTGAGGTTAAGCAGCACTGGAAAATATGAGTTTTGAAAACCTGGCTCTGCAGAGAAAGTATCCATTCTTTTTTTTAAATACCTTTATTAAATTAGCACTTAAGACATAGACAAATATGCATTAACAGAGAAGAAAACAAAATGCATTCTTTTCCATTTACTTCTATGTAATATGCTCCTCCTCTTTTCTAAAGCTCATTCTTCCAGTTCTTTTATCTCTTTTATAATATTCAGTACTTCAAATACAGTTAATTTAGACTTTGATTTCCATTTTCTAGTAACTGCTTTTTTGGCAAGTACCAGAATTAAACTTAATAAGACTATTAATATTTAAGTTATTTACTATTTCTAAGCAATTCAGATCATGTGTTCCAGCTCAAAAGATTCACTTCCTTAGTTTCAACCATTTGTTCACCCAGTATTTCTGACAGGGTATTCTGTAGAGAAGTTTTAAATCTGTAGAGAATTTTTAAAATTTGCCAGCTCATTACACTTACAAAACAATATTCTCAGTTACCTCTTTCTCCCCATCATACCTACAACAGTTGCTAGGAAACATTCTTTGAAATCTGCTTGGGGTGTAAAAATATTCATGCAAACACTTCCAAGAAAAGATCCTCAACCTTCTGGACTTTTTTGCATTCTTGGAAGCCATACATATGTCCTTCATTGTTCTCTTGTAAATTGCTTTTCCAGTCTCTCCTTCCAATCTTTTCTAACCTCCTATGACTGAGTCTTACAGTTACCATGGAATATTTTATCTGCCCTACTAACTACCCTTTTTTTAACAGCAGCATCTGTTCTAAATCTGACTAAAAACTCTACCAGAGCAGACATTTCACCTATCCCTTTCTCTTTGCCTAGACTCTAATATCAATCCCTGGTAGGGAAGGCAGTCTCTAGCCTGCAATCCAAATGTCTTCTTGGTCTCGTCCCATTCTATTACTTTTCCTCTCTGATTATTTGTTCCCTATACCCTGGTTCTTTTGTCAACTTCATCCAGTAAATTCCAGCTCCCTGTTGTCTAATCTCTGTACCCCTAAGTGCACCAGTCCAAACGTCTTCTTGACCTTAGCTCACTCTATTACCTTTCCCTTTCTAGTCATTTGCTCACAATACCGTGGTTCCTTTGCCAGTTTTCTCCAGTGAATTCCTGCCCCCTCTTTCCTACTTTTTGTACCCCTACGTACAGTCATCCCTACTAGCAAAATCTTCTTTCTCCATTCTTGTGTTCTTGGAATACTTTCTGCTACTTAATGAATATAACATTTCTATAAGGTTGCTTTATTTCCTTAAGGATCTGCATCCAAAATCTCACTCTCTCCATTTATTTCTTGAACATCCCTCTGCTTCATCATCATCCCTTTCACTTCTGACTATCATGTTTTGTTTATGTTATTTATATGAGCCTTAGCTGTGTAGCTCTAAAATATCCTTTCAAATCAGGTAATCATTCCTTCCTATATAAATTCCTTCAACTCTTAATTAATTATTGTTAACAACTTCTTTGGTTGATAAAAATATGCCTAACCTGTATATAAAACTAAAGGAACTAAAAACATTTTCACAACTTGTATCCTACTATCCACATCCACAAATAAGAAGTTATGTACCTACCATAACGTTCCATGTTAGTTGTCTTCTCTCGCCTTCTTTCTTGCTTGATGGGTTCAGAGCCGATCCCTCGGCTCCGACTCGGCACTTGCTAAGCTCGAGAGTCACTTTTACCAGCTCGAGGCAGCCCCATATCCCATGATGCAAGGCAGTAAGTACCCAGATCTCGTTTGCTGACAAAGGGCAATAGCACCAAGCATAAAATACTTCCCAAAGGAAGAAAGAAAACTTACAGATGGAAGAAGGACCAGGTCTGAATGGTCTTCAGCATAACAGTTTCTTATACAAGGTCTGTCCAGGCCAGGGGGAAGGAGGGAGGGTCGCAAGAAAGAAGGCAAGAGAAGACAACTAACATGGAACGTTATGGTAGGTACATAACTTCTTAATGTTAAGTTGTCAATCTCGCCTTCATTCTTGCTTGATGGGACCGTCTCTAGCACCTCTATCCTGGGTGGCTCAATGGAACAAACTCTTGAGGACTGTAGAGCCAAAACTGGCTCTGTCCCTGGAGGCCAAGTCCAATTTGTAATGGGAAACAAAAGTGTGAGGAGTAGCCCAAGTGGCGCTGCACAAATAGTGTCCAAAGGAAGTCTAGCTTGAAAAGCTGTAGAAGTAGCTAAGCTCCTAGTTGAATGTGCTTTAGGTTTTGAGCACAGCTGTTTTCCCGAGCGTATAAATTTCAGAGATGACCGAAGAAAGCCATCTGGACAAGGTCACTTTAGAAACAGGAAGGCCTTTTTATTATCCGCATAGGAAACAAAAAGTTGATCAGATTTTCTAAATTTTTTTGTTCTGTCCAAATAATATCTAAGTTGACGGTGGACATCAAGATAATGTAGCTTTTGTTCAGCTCTATCTGAATAGTTAGGAAAAATACAGGAGATCAATGGATTGATTCAGATTGTTCTTTGAAGCGACCTTAGGTAAAAAGGTTGGATTAGTTCTCAAAGATACTCTGTCTTTGTGAAAAACCAAATAGGGGTCGAACCGAAGAGCATGAAGTTCAGACACCCTCCTGGCAGATGTAATAGCCACTAGGAATAAAGTTTTCCAAGAAAGATATTTCAGGGAACAAGAAACAGCTGGCTCGAAGGGGAAGAATCAAGGATGTCAGCACTAAATTTAGATCCCACTGAGGAGGAGGATTCCTGATTGGAGGCTTTAGTAGGAAAATTCCTTTCAAGAAGGCCCTGCAGAGCCTATGGGACATAATATTATGATCTGCTATCCCGACATGAAAATTGGAAATAGCAGCCAATTGAACTCTGACTGTGGAAGAAGAGGAGCCTGCATGAAAAATCTCTGCTAAGAAGTCCAGGACTGCCTGAACAGGGGCAGTAAAGGATCAATATTTTGGGCCTTAGCCCAATAAGAGAAACGTTCCATTTGCTTGTATAAATCCTCCTGGTAGAGGATTTTAGCGAAGCTACTATGATGTCTCTAACTGGGTTAGAGATCAAAGGAAGCCTGGCTAAGGAAGGAAGTGGAGCAACCATGCTGTGAGGTTGAGAGAAGGGATTGACCGGTGCAGCTGACCCGATTGGTGAATCAGAAGATCTGGCACTGGGTCCAGATGCCACGGCTGCACCAAAAGGTGATGATGGAGGAACGGAACCAAACTTGTCGAGGCCAGTAAGGGGCAATGAGAATCAATTTGGCTCTCAAAACGGTAGCTTTCTGGATCACCTGAGGGATCAGAGGAAATGGAGGGAAGGTATAAAGAAGTCCCTGGGGCCAATCCTGGGTCAGAGCGTCTCTGGGGGGATGGCCTGATAGAGGGAAGAGGCTGAAGAAGTCTGGACATTTGCTGTTTTGGGGAGTAGCAAAAAGATTGCAACATGGACGACCCCATTCCAGAAAAATCTCTTCCGCTATAGATTGCTTGAGAGACCACTCGTGAGGCATGAGAATAGCTCTGCTCAATCTGTCCGCTACAATGTTGGTTTTCCCAGGGATATGCGTTGCTACCAGAAACCGATGAGAGGAGATCGCCCATTGCCATAGTCTGAGCGCTTCTCGACACAAGGGGTAGGACTTGGTTCCGCCCTGTTTGTTGATATACCAAACTACAGACATGTTGTCTGTGTGGACTGCAATTGTCCCTACGGGAAGAAAGTCGTTGAGGGCTTGCAACGTTAAAAGCACTGCTCTCATCTCCAGGACATTTATGTGCAGATGGTACTCGAGCGGCTGCCACGTCCCATGAACCATCCTGCCCTGATAATGACCCCCACCCGATCAGGGAGGCATCCGTGGTGACAGTGGCTATCGGGATGGGGGTACAAAGTACCTGCCTTGGTGAACCTGAGGCGATGTGATCCACCAAGCAAGATGCTCTTTGCATGTCTGTGTCACCAGAATCTGGTGACGCATTGGAAGTTGCTGGTATGACCATTGTGTGAACAGCATCCACTGAAGAAGGCGCATGTAGAATCGAGCCAGGGAAGAAGAGTAATGGCCGCAGCCATGAGACCTAATACCTTTAGAACCATTCTGGCCTGTACTTTCTTGCTGGCCAGAATGATCCTGACATGACTCTGAATGTCTGAAACTCTTTGATCTGTAAGGGTAGCTGACATCCGAACAGTGTTTAAGTTTGCGCCTATGAAGGTAATAGACTGGCAGGGCGATAAGGATGACTTTTTGAAGTTGATTGAGATGCCCAAATGAGAACAAAGGTCTATTGTGTAATCCCTGGCTTGTATAAGCTGATGCCTGGTGGTGGCTGACAGGAGCCAGTCGTCAAGATACGGAAACACCTGGAATCCTTGACATCTCAGGTGAGCCGTGACCACTGCCATGCATTTGGTGAACACTCTGGGGGCTGTAGTGAGACCAAAGGGCAGAGCTCTGAACTGGAAATGACTGGACCCCAGCCGAAAGCGGAGAAATCTCCTGGAGCGTCTGTGAATTTTGATGTGATAGTACGCATCCTGAAGATCTATTGAGCACATCCAGTTGTCCTTCTGTAAGAAGGGCAGAATTGACTGAAGAGTGACCATTCGGAATCTTGTCTTCCTGACAGACTTGTTGAGTCTGCTGAGATCCAATATTGGTCTCCAGTCTCCCATCTTTTTGGGGACCAAAAAGAACCTTGAGTAGATTCCGGGCTCTGAATGGTTTAGTGTAACTGGCTGAATGGCTCTTTTTTGCAGTAGTTTTGAGACTTCTGACTCTGCAATCTCCCTTAGACCGGGTGGTACATCTGGAAGGGAACTTGAGGGGAAGGGACTTTCCTCGAAAGGAATTATGTAACCCTTGGATATGATCGACTGTACCCATCTGTCTTGAGTGAGGGAATGCCAGGCTTCTGGGTACAGTGATAATCTTCCCGACTGCCTCCAAGGAGGGACAGCCGGGCAACACCTCAGGGATGCTGAAAGGGCTTGTCAGAGAGAGGCTCCCTGTTTCCCTGGTTTTCGACCCCTCTGCCTCTAGAGCGGCGTCTGTTGTTGTTACCCCTCTGCCTCTAGGGGTAAACTGACCACGTGAATCCGGCGCGACTCCTTGGGATTTACGGAACCACATTTTCCCACCTTTCTGTCCTTTGGGATAAGGTCTAGAAGGGTGGAAAAACGGACTCCAACAGCAGAAAGAGTCTTGCCGTCCTGTTCGCACCTGGTCAAGGTTTCCTTCACCTGAGGGCCAAACAAAGCTGACCCATCAAAGGGAGAATTTGTGAAGGACGCCTTAAAGGGATCCATAAAATCACATAGCCGCATCCAGGCTTGGCGTCTAAGAGCCACACCTGTACCTGCGGCTGTACTCGCTCCATCCGCAGCATAAGATATTAGCCGCATGGAGGAGTTTGCAATGGAATTGAGGGTTCCTAGCTGCGAAGCAATTTTTTCTTGAGCCCCTGCAGCTGTAGGATCCTGAACTACTTCACCCAGCTCCTTAAGGATATCCCTCTGGAGTCTGGTGAAGTGACATAGGTAATTCAGCGAACGCATAGCAAAGGTCGCTGAGGAAAACATCCACTTACCGTACCTATCCATGGTCCTAGAGTCCTTATTAGGAGGATGGACGGGCACGGAAGGATCTGCAAGTTCCTTTTTGGTGGCCGCAGCCACCACCATGGCATCAGCGGGGACACCCTTAGTGAGGAATTGTTTGTCACACGGGGCAGTGATAAATTTTGAAGGCCTCCTAGGGACTGGCTCTACAGAGTCAGGAGCTGCCCACGCCTTTCGTGCAATAACCTGCATAAGGGGGTCGAAAGGTGGAGACACCCAGGAGGTGGAGGGCCGAGATCCAAATGCCTCTAGGTATACTGACTCATCCTCAGAGGGATTGTTGGTGGGCCAGTTTCCCCTCTGTTTCAGGAGTTCTAGGATGTCTGAGAAGGAGACATCCTCAGAGGGGATCTAGGGATCCCTCTGACTCATCAAAGTCAGTATCCAGTGACAGACTCGGGGAGTCTACATGCTTCCTCTTACAAGTCCTCTTCCTAGGAGGATCTCCCGAAACATCAGGAGAATCCTCGGAAGAGGGGGAAATTCCCAATGGGGAAACCTGAGGCGGAGGATCTCTGGGTCCTGTAGCAAGAGAAGTGGCAGAGATGTCAACAAGTACTATAGAGGGAGGAGCTACGGGAACAGACTGCTGACTGATACCAGTGGCCAGTACACTCTTCATCACCTCGAATGCTCCTCCCAGGCAGGTCCGAGAGAACCCGCTCCAAGAGCTAGGAACTCCAGGGACCACCGAAGGGAAGTCTCCGAGGCAGATGTCGGAGCCGAGCTCACCAAGGCCGAGGCTCCAAGGGGAAGAGCGGGTTCGGACAAGGGTCCGATGCCACTCACCCCCTCGGAGGAGACCATGGAAGCCAGACCACCGAATCCCTCTAAGGAAGGTCTCGAAGAGGAGATAAGAGTAGAGGCTGAAGGAACAGAAGGGGGTATCCGTCCTCCAGCCGTAGCAGTAACCATTCCTGAAGACTCCAACTCCAAGCTCTGGGGTAGAGTTGAAGGAGGAACTGTAACGGGGTGTGGACCAACAGTCGTCTGTTGAGACGGACTATGTAACATTTGGGCCAGTACCTGTGACTTAAGTAATCTACTGACCACTCTCTCTAGGTCGTGATCTGATAGTCTGGATGACCTTGAAGATCGGCTCCGATGGCTCCGTTCTGAAAGAAGAGGTGAAGCCTGAGCCGAAAGTATCGGCTCCAAGGAAGGAGACCTCGACCTCTTCCTGGAATGAGCCATCGGAGCCGATACTATAGATCCTGTCGGAGCCGACTTCTCGGAGCCGACAGGAAGCCTCGATGTATCGGCTCCAGCCGGAGCCGATACAGCCACCAAAGTAACGGTGTCGGAGCCGATCGGAGCCGACACCGATGCCTGTGCCACATGGGTGTCGGAACCGATCGGAGCCGACACCGAAGTGGTCGATACAGATTCGGCACCGATAGCCATCGGTGCCGAAGGCTTTAAGCCAGAATCGGCTCCAGCCGGAGCCGATCTCGACTGAACGAGTCGGGCCCGAGCCGAGGCCGCAGGCTTAGACACAGAAGCCTGGGCCTTGGAAGATTTAACTGATTTAGATGGAGCCGACTTAGCCGGAGAGCCCTCCGGCTTAAGAAGGCCCCTAAGGATCAGTTTGTTGCATCTTTCCTGCAGGACTCTCTGGCTGAAGGAATGACAAATAGCACAGGAGTCCTGCAGGTGAAGAGGCCCCAGGCAATACAGGCAAGAAGTGTGACCGTCTGTCAGAGACATCTTCTGACAGCACGAGTCACACTTCTTAAAACCTGAGACCCTCTCCTTTGACATGGTGCTTTACACAAACACACACACACACCAGTCAAAAAAAAATTAACTTAAATAAAATACCAAAAGGTATATCTATAAACAAACACACACACCCTAACAGGGAGGGGATGGGATGGGTAAAGTTTGACTAAAATAAATTAGAAAAGACAGGGATTTTCTGTCACAAAATGTAAATAATTAACTAATAACTAATAATTAAGGTTTTTTTTAAGAAAAAGGGGCTTAAATATCCAAAAAGTGAATCACTTACCAGGAGCTGGTAAAAGGAGGACCTCATAAGCGAAGCGGCAAACGAGATCTGGGTACTTACCGCCTTGCATCATGGGATATGGGGCTGCCTCGAGCTGGTAAAAGTGACTCTCGAGCTTAGCAAGTGCCGAGTCGGAGCCGAGGGATCGGCTCCAAACCCATCAAGCAAGAATGAAGGCGAGATTGACAACTTAACATCAAGAGCTTATAGGTTCTCATTTTTTGTTTTATCTTTCAGTCTCTTCCCACATATCCTTAGCTACCATACCAGAAGCCTTATTAATCTATACTCCTAAATACTTCATCATATCATGCCCCCATAAAGATAGGTCCTGCTGAACCAATTCATGTGAGGTACATTATTTATGGCTATAGCCTTTGTTTTGTCTTCATGTATGTATTTATACATTTATTATTTATTGACATTTGATTACTGGGAAAGTCCCACTGGGTATGAGCCCATTTTCAGCAGAGGCCCAGAGAGAAAATATCCAAAGTATTACAAATCATTTTAAGAACAATAATTTTACAATTCTAAAAAATAGTACACAAAACAACTAGTTTATGTAATTAAACAAATGTACTCATAATATGAAAACATTGGTTAAGAGATACAAGTTATATGACAATGATTAATAGCTAGAGAAATGTTTGCCAATTCATAGAGAAATTAAAGGCAAGTTAATATAATACAAACAGAAATTGAAATAAAAAGTGAGAGAAAAGCAGGATTACAATATATTTAGAGTGAAAGCCAGGGAAGAGAAATTGATAAAATATGGAAATGAGTGAAGAATGGAGAATAAGGAGATGTAAGGTATAAATAAGTACTTGTTCACATTTAGGAATACAGTTTATCCTGGTGTAGAGCAAGACCAGAGCCAGTTTTTGGCTATTAAGTCTTTCAGAATGGTTTTGAAGGATGGGAGGGAGGATATTCAATGCTGGATATGCAGATGAATTCTGGATAATTTTATAGGTGGTAAGAAGATGTGTATATGTCAGTTTATGGAGTGGCTCTAGGCAACTTAGGCTTTTTAGTGCTATACAGTGATAGGTTTTGAAAGGGGAATCTGCTGCAAATTTAGCAACTTTGTTAAAGCATTGTACAAGTTTTGATTTTTATGATGCCTGAAGGTTAGTAAGCATGAAAGCGCCATAAAGAAATGTGGGGAGATTATCATCCACTATAATCCCTAATAATTTGCTATGAGAAATGACTTAAATGGTTGTATTATCAAGAGTGGACTTCAAATTTTATTTTTTTTTTCATGGGAGAGGGATCTGGGGAAAAGTAGTAGTTTGGTTTTATACTTCATTAATTTCATATCCCGAAAAGACATGAAATGTTCTCAAAATGTTTCACAACAATGAGATGTCTTTTTCTGGATTTATTGGGTAAAAAAAATACCATCTGCAAATAAAGCCAACTATTCTTGATTACCATACCAGTGATAATTCTATCCTTGAATTTCTGAGTCCATTATTTTCTTTACCAAGGGCTCTAAATATAAAGCAAACAGCAAAAAAGTAAAGAAGATACCCTGAATGGTTCCTTTGTTCAAACACAATATCAGAGAGGAACCCTCCCACTTTTATTACCGCCTCTGATCCTTCATATATCTACTAATTAACCTTATTATTGTATTAGGGAATACAAATATTTCTATTTCCCTATGAAAAAGCTTATTCTATCGGATGCCTTTTCTGCATCAAGACTCACTAACAGTGGTATTTTCTTACATTCTGCTTCCCTCTGGATCATCACTGTTCTACTAATGTTGTCAAATGTTTGCCTCCCCTCCACAAAACCACAATGATCCCTATCTATCAATTTTGGTAACACCTTTGTCATTATTTTAGCTAGTATAGACATAAACACTTCATGGTCATGATTTAAAATTGAAATGGGTCCAGATGAAGCTGGGTTTGACAATCTTTAGGTAATAAAGCCACTGCAGCCTTCTTCCCAGATGTTGGTGCTTCCTTTCCTTTTAAAATATTGTTAAATAAAATCTTCCAGATCTTTATCATTTTCTTCCCTCCTAACTTCCAAACTTCCACAGGAGTACCATCTGTTCCTGGAGACTTTCCTGAAGATTCACGAAACAAAAGGAGGCTGGGTGCCTGAAAAAACCAGGAACCAGTTGCAAAAGCACAAAAACAGGCACAAACACCTGTTGTTTAAGACCCCATTATGGTTCACCTACACAAAAGGTAGAAATTTGAAGGAACTCTTGGAAAGGGATAGGAAATCAGCTAATAGGAAAAGACTAGGTACCTAGAAGTGTGGTGCATGCGCACAATGTTCGTATGAAAAAAATCAGGACAGTGTGTACATTTTGGATAGGGACAGAGTGGTTAGGGCTGACACAGGTTCATAGGTTGGTACTAGGCTATTGGCCCTACGGCCTATACAAGCCTAGTCATAACAATTCCCTGGCTATTTCTTCCCACACTATTTACTTCCCTGGACCCCTGTCTAGCAGGGCGACTGACATGATCCCCGGGCTGAATTTCTTTTCTCCCATCCAGTCGTCAAGGTTCCTTTTGAAGAGGGCAGTCTATTCCAGAGTCTGGGGAGTCTCTGGGTCAGGAACCTATCCCTCCAGCATGTTTTGTTTACTGTGATGACAAGGTTTAGATCCCTGGAGCATGTGGCTCTGAGGGTTTGGGATTTCTTTAAGTGTAGCATGTCTAACAGCTCTGGGTTTGACATGGCCTTGTATGTTAAGCAGAGATTGCCTCTGAGTAGACGATATGTGACAGAGTATAGCTGGAGTTTTTTAAGGTGGTCAGCGTAGGTCATCTGTTTTATGCCTGTGATTCTTTTAGTGAGGTATTTTTGTGGCCTTTCCAGTTGATGCAGATGTCTTAAGAGGTACATACCAAATGGGGCATTGTATTCTATAATGGGTCTAATGAGGGATGAGTACAGTGGGACAATGACCTCTTTTTTCTGGATGAAAAGCCCTTAGTGATGAAGTGTGCCACATAGAAGGATTTTCTGACTGTT
This sequence comes from Protopterus annectens, assembly GCF_019279795.1. Taxonomy (NCBI): domain Eukaryota; kingdom Metazoa; phylum Chordata; order Ceratodontiformes; family Protopteridae; genus Protopterus; species Protopterus annectens. The sequence goes on from NC_056746.1 coordinate 456,110,677, forward strand.
GTGGTGATGTGGTTATCGAAGGTGAGACCACTGTCCACATGTGCCCCTAAGTCTCGTATCACACTTTCGGTGTTTAGTGTACTGCCACCTATATGGTAATTCACGGGTACATGTTTTTTCCCAAAGGGGATAACTATACATTTCTTGGCATTGAGCTTGAGCCCATGGCTCTGGCACCAAGCATCTGTTTCTGTAAGGCCCTTTTGTAAAGTATCCACATCATGTGGGGATTCAATAATGGCTCCCAGTTTGCAGTCATCTGCGAACTTTGTTAGCCAGAGTCCCTTAGTGTTGGTCTGTACTTCAGGGAAGTAGATGCTAAACAAGAGCGGTCCCAGGACTGAACCCTGAGGTACTCCACTTGTCACTTCCATGGAGCTGAATTTGGAGTCGGCTACTTTTACAGTGTGGGTTCTGTCAGTAAGCCAGTTGGCAACCCATTGAGTGACGTAGGGATTAATGCCTAAACTTAACAGTTTCTCTAATTGCTGTAGTGAAAGGGTGATATACCTGGCTACCTGTAAACATTATGGAGTACTTTATGTTGGAAAGACCACCTGTAGACTAAAAAGAAGGATTTATGAACACCTAAATGCTATAAGCATTCTTTAGTGTGCACCTATGCAAGGTGAGGTTTCTTTGTGTTGGAGAAGGTTGAACAGGACCCCACGGGAGGGCCCAGGGAGACCAAAATTGAGGTTAGGGAACTTTATTGGCAACTTATTTTGGAGGCCAATAAGCCCCCGGGGTTAAACAAACATTTATCTATTACACCTACTCTTAGAATGAGAACTGCAAAATTGTAGCTTGCAGTTGAGGTCTTCCACCATTGAATGGTAGTGTTGGACCATCTTTGGATTCTATTTGTATTAGTAAATTGTAAGAATCAGTTTGACTACAGATTTATTCATTTATTTATTTTTAAGTCATTTAATTATCTATATTTATCTCTGTTTATTTGTGTATATACATATTTTGTTCAGTCCTTTGGACAGTTTTTAAACATTCAAGTTTGTATGTACTTGGGGGGTTAGACTTGGATTATTATGTGATTTATTATGTGATTATTCAATTATATTATCTAATTAAACAGGGTATGGGGGTATAAAAAGAAATTCATAGCTTACTACCTTGTTACATCTGATGAAGTCCATTTTAGATGAAAGCGCTACAGTGAGTGGTGCATTTATGTGATTAAAGAGCTATTTATTTCAAGCTTGCTGTGGACATCATTTTATTTAGACCTCCTGGTGTTGGTGCCTGTTTTCCTGAAGATTCATTATACATCACTATTTTTATCCCATCTCTTTCTATTTTAACTGTTAGTTGTTGAGCCTTGTCTACCTCTGACTTTGGCATGATTAAGTCTTCCATGAAAATTTCTACGTGTGCTCTTTATTTCCACATTTCCCTGTTTTATACTAATTTTCATAAAATTTCTGAAATACCTCTAAGATATCTATAGGATCTCTCATTATTTTTCTTGTTATAGGCTCCCTAAATTTGATGGCAACCCTTTCTACTTTCGGTTACCTACTTCACTAAGCTAAAAGTCGTTGTGCTCTGGAGTTATTCCCAAATATTAACATCAATCTTTCTAAACTCATGTATATTATCCAGATTTTCCCTTATTTTCCCTTTAGCACTCTGCATTTGTGCCTCTTCTTGTTCTGTGACATTTCCCTAATTCTGCAATACTTTAACCTTTATCAGTCTTTCTAAGAAATTCCTATTCATTCTTAATCATGTCTCTTTCTATCCTTTTAATCTCCATTTTCATTTTAGCCCACTCACTAGCTATATGTTCTGAAGATATTTCTATCTTCCATAATAACTCTTGAATAATTTCCACCATCCATTCCTTAAATTCCTCTCTTTTTAACAGGTATGCAAGACAGCACTAGCATCTAATTTTTTAATTCACTGCCCTGCATTTTTAACATGGTTTTTATTGGTGCATGATCTGAAACAGTTATTGGATGTATGTCAAAGAGAAACCATCAATTCTTGAGGAAGCAATGTGCAGAACTTTTAGTTATGTACTCACCATAACTTCAGATGTTTGGGATCCATCTCGCCTACATTCTGACTGATGGGTTCGGAGCCGATCCCTCGGCTCCGACTCGGCACGCTTATGCTATAGAGCGAGGCCTCTAATTGGCTGAGCTATCTTTATCCCAGGATGCACCACCACTAATCCCCCAGATCTTGTTTGTCCGCATTCATGCACACATGCACAGCTTGTTTATATAACATTGTTAGATGTTTCAAGATGAAACAACAGGATTCGGACCTTCTGATATCCTCTGATCTCCAAGGAAGGGGGAAGGAGGGTGGGTTATTAGGAATGTAGGCGAGATGGATCCCAAACATCTGAAGTTATGGTGAGTACATAACTAAAAGATGTTATGTGATCCTATCTCGCCTACATTCTGACTGATGGGACAGCGTCCCTAGCACCTAAATCCCGGGTGGCTCATTGGAAAACACTCCTGAGCACTGTGGAACCAAATGAAGCTCGTCCTCTAGATGCCACATCTAATTTGTAGTGGGAAATGAAGGTGTGCGGGGAAGACCATGTAGCCGCAGCACAAATGTCACCAATAGCAAGCTTAGAATGAAATGCTACCGAAGTAGCCATAGCCCTTGTGGAATGAGCCTTGACAGAGTTGGTAAGCTCTTTGTTAGAATAAATATAAGCTTGAGTAATACAGTCCCTGATCCATTTGGCAATGGTGACCTTTGTGACAGCGTTGCCCAATTTGTTTTCTGCAAAGGATACAAACAACTGATCTGTTTTCCTTGATTGTTTGGTCCTATCTAAATAAAAACGTAACTGTCTGTGGACGTCTAGTGTGTGGAAAATAAACTCTGCTTTATTGGAGTATTTTGGGAAAAAAACTGGAAGCTCTAACGATTGTTGCAAGCATAAAGTAGAACAAACTTTAGGAACAAAAGAAGGATTTGGTCTGAGGGATACCCTGTCTGTATGAAAAACCAAGTACGGGGGTTTCACTGACAAAGCTTGAAGTTCTGAAACCCTTCTGGCTGAAGTAATCGCCACTAGAAAGGCTGTCTTCCATGATAGAAACTTTAGATCACAGGTAGCTGCCGGTTCAAAGGGAGAAGAAGTCAAGGCACGCAACACTATATCAAGATCCCATGGAGGTGCAGGATGAGAAATCGGAGGTCTTAATAGAGCAGCACCTTTCAAGAAGGTCTTACACAATCTGTTGCTCATTAAAGGTGGGTCTATGGATTCATGAAAATTAGAAATTGCTGCCAATTGTACTTTGATGGTAGAAACTGAAGAGCCTTGATTGAAAAGAGAGGTCAGGAATTTTAGTACTTCTGCCATGGGAGTAGAAATGGGGTCCAGGCCCCGGAGTTGAGCCCAAATAGCAAACCTTTTCCATTTGCTAGAATACAGTTTCTTTGCAGCAGACTTGTAGGCTGAAGATAATATGTGCACAACATCTGGATCCAGTGTATGACTCCTGACTATCATCGGAAGAGGAGGAGCCAGGCCGTCAATTTTAAGGTGTGTAGGGACTGGTGTAATAGTCCCCACTGATGAATCAGTAGGTCTGAGACCTGGTCCAGGAACCATGGACCTTCCAGAGCATGTTTCCGAAGGTAGGGAAACCACATTTGACGAGGCCAGTAAGGAGCAATTAAGATCATCTTGCTCCCTAAGAGAGATGCCTTTTGAATCACCCTGGGGAGGAGAGGAACTGGAGGGAAGGCATAAAGCAGGCCGGAGGGCCAAGGATGGACTAATGCGTCCATGGGGCTCTTCCCCGGAGCCGGGGTTAGGGAGAAAAATTCTTTGCACTTCGCATTCAGAGGAGTCGCGAAGAGGTCACAACACGGAACTCCCCATTCGCTGAAAATCTGCCTTGTAACTGTCGTATTCAGAGACCATTCGTGAGGAGAGAGGATGGTCCTGCTCAACCTGTCGGCTATGACATTGGACTTGCCCGGTATGTGAGTAGCCACTAGGAAGCGTTTGGTCGAGACTGCCCATTCCCAAACTCTCATGGCTTCTCTGCAAAGAGGATAGGATCTGGTCCCTCCCTGTTTGTTCAGGTACCAGACAACTGACATGTTGTCTGAGTGAACAGCAATTACTCCCTGAGGGAGATAATCGTGAAGGGCTCGAAGAGACAGGAGTACTGCTCTCATTTCTAGGATGTTGATGTGAAGAGGGGTCTCTTCCGGGTGCCATTTGCCTTGGACTGACCTGCCCAGGGAATGCCCCCCCACCCCATCTGGAAGGCGTCCGTGGTCAAAGTGGCGACCGGAGGAGGAAGAACAAAGGGTCGTCCCTGATCCAAGTTGGAGGACACTAGCCACCAGCGAAGGTCCCGTTTGCAAGATTCCGTGATCCATATGAGGTGATTGAGAGGGAGTTCCTGAAAGGACCACTGAGTTGAAAGAAGCCACTGGAGGATTCTCATGTGCAACCTTGCCAAGGGAACTAGCAGAACCGTGGCAGACATGGATCCCAATAGCTGCAGGACCATTCTGGCTGGGGCTTTGGACTTGGGGAGTAAGGCTCGAACTTGATTTTGAATGGTTTGAATTCTGTCTGTAGGTAGATAGACCCGCATCTGGTTTGAATCTATCTCTACCCCTATGAATCTTATTCTTTGAGATGGCCGCAACACAGACTTTGGCCAATTGAAGGTGATTCCAAGGGAATTGCCCAGTGATATAGTGGCTTGTAGGCTCCGCAGAAGTAGATGTTTGGAGGTGGCAGTTAGGAGCCAGTCGTCTAGGTACGGAAACACCTGGAATCCTAGACTTCTCAGGTGAGCAGTCACTACTGCCAAGCATTTGGTGAACACCCTGGGGGCTGTGGTGAGACCAAAGGGCAGCGCACAGAACTGAAAATGACTGCCACCTAGGCTGAAGCGCAGATGTCTCCTGGACGTTTGATGTATTTTGATATGATAATACGCGTCCTTGAGATCTATGGAGCACATCCAAACACCCTTCTCCAACAATGGGAGAATGGTTTGTAGAGTGACCATTCGGAACTTGGACTTCCTGACTGAACGGTTTAGGATGCTTAGGTCCAAAATGGGCCTCAAGTCCCCGGTCATTTTTTGGCACCAAAAAGAATCTTGAGTAAGTCCCTAATCCGATCTGGTCTGCGGGGACCGGTTGGATGACTCCTTTTTGCAGCAGCTTTGAAATTTCTGAGGCTGCGGTATCCCGTTGACTGGGTGGCGGGTCCGGGATTTTTTTGGACTGGGGGGGGGCGAGAGAATGGGATGGAGTAACCTCCAGCGATAATCCGAAGCACCCATCTGTCCTGAGTGATCCCTTCCCAGGCCTTTAGGTGCTTCAAAAAACGACCCCCGACTGGCTCCGGAGCAGCACAGCCGGGCAATCCCTCAGGGACTATGAAAAGCTGAAGAGCCACGAAAGGACTTGCGGTCTCCAGTGTTGCGGGGGCCTCTGTCGCCTCTGGGACGGCGTCTTCCGGATGAATTTCCCCCTCCTCTGCCTCTGGAGGGGGAACCTTCCTGCTGAGAGGGATAGGACTTCTGAGATCTACAGAACCACATCTTCCCTCCTCTTTTAGCCTTGGGATAAGGCCGAAAGGGAGTGGAAAATCGTGCCCCTATGGCAGTCAGAGTCTTACCCTCCTGTTCACAGCGGGTAAGTGTGTCTTTTACCTTGGGTCCAAACAGGGAGGACCCATCAAAGGGGGCGTCGGCAAATGAAGACTTAAAGGCCTCCACGAAATGACACAGGCGGAGCCAGGCTTGTCTCCGTAGAGCAATGCCTGTACCTGCCGCTCTACTCGCCCCTTCGGCCGCATACAAAATGAGCCTCATGGACGAGTTTGAAATGGATGACATTGTAGCCAGCTGAGATCCAACCGTCTGGGCCAGTTCCTCAGGCAGGTTACCCAAGAGGGTATCGGATAGCTCCTTAATCAGATCCCTCTGAAATCTTGTAAAGTGCGTCAGGTAGTTCAAAGACCTCAGTGTAAAGGCCGCTGAACTAAGGGTGCGCTTACCATACCGATCCATGCTCCTAGACTCCTTATTAGGAGGATGGATGAACGTAGAAGCCTCTGCTACATCTTGCTGGGTAGCAGATGCCACCACCATAGCATCTACAGCCACACCTTTCGTAAGGAACTCTCTATCCTGGGGCGCCGAGAGAAATTTGTTCGGACGAGCGGGCACCGGTTCCACAGAGTCTGGGTGTTCCCACGCCCTTCGACAGATCAAATCCAAGAGCTCGTCGAAGGGCGGAGACACCCAGGAGGCGGAGGGATGAGCCCCGAAGGCCTTCAGGAACACCGACTCATCAGCAGAGGGAGGTTTGGACTGCCAGCCGCCTCATTGTTTTAGGGCTTCTACGATGTCTGCAAAGGAGACATCATCTGAAGACGACTTGGGGGACCCCTCTGCATCATCGAGATCAGTGTCAGATGTCAAAGACTCGTCAGGGGAGTCAACGTGCTTCCTCTTGCAGGCTCTCTTCCTGGGAGGTTCCTCCAAAGAGGCTTTAGAAGGACCTCCAGGAGGGGGAGAAACCCCAGCGGGGGTAACCTGAGGCCCAGGGGCTCCACTGTCTACGGACAGGGGGACTGCCAACGACCCAGACTCCAAATGTAGGGAAGGAGCTGGGGAAACTATGGAGGTAGCCAAGGAAGATTTGGCTAAGGCACTCCTCATAGCCCTGAAGGCGGGACCACCAGAATCCTGGGAGGGTCCCCCCTCCGTGGCCACGACAGTGGACGGTACTCCCACCGCCGACGCACCAAGAGGGAGACTTGGGACCGAAGGCATCAATCCCGAAGCCTCCCCCCCCCAGGGCCGAAGGAAGAAGTCTGTGCACTGAACTCTGACCCAAGAGCCGGAGTAGGAGCAAGGGTTGGGCCCGACCCTAACACCTCCACTGGTTCCACCAGCACCTGCTCCAATGGTGCCGAAGCTGTTGGAGGAGGAAATACAGTAGGGGGGGTGGACCATCGGCTCCGAAGCCAAATGGGCTGGAGCTGAAACCATCTTTTGGAACACCGGAGACTGGAAGAGTCGAAGGAGCACCCTGTCGATGTCCGAATTAGACATCTTGGATGATCTCGAGGATACCGATCGGGCCCGAACCGATTTCTCCATCGGCTCCGAAGGGCTCGGGGACCGGCTCCGAAATGACTTGACAATTATCGGCTCCGAGGAAACTTTTAAGGAAATTTCCCTCGGTGCCGATAAGGACTTCGGCTCCAAGGGGGAAGAGTCTGAGCCGATGACCCTTATCGGCTCCAATATCAGTGGAGCCGATGAGGGTGACCCGCCTCTCGATGCCCCAGACCTCGGCTCCGAAACCAGAGGGGTCGAGGCTGGAGGCATCGAGGCAGACTGTTCCGACCTCGGCTCCGAAGTCCGTGGAGCCGATGGAGAAGTCTGCTTAGTTTTCTTAGCAGTCGGATCCGACTGACTGGTCGGAGCCGACGCTTTCCTCTTTTTAGAAGGAGACGGGGAGGAAGATAAAGCCTCCTCGAAGGAAGGCTTGATTAATCCTTTGAGGATTAATTTGTTTTTCCTCTCCTGGAGGACTCTGGAGGAAAACGCATGACATACACTGCACGATTCTTGCAGATGTTTAGCACCAAGACAATAGACGCACGAGGAGTGGTCGTCCGTTATGGACATTTTGAAGCCACACCTCGTGCACTTTTTAAACCCGGAGGGTTTATGCTCTTTAGACATAATCAGGCTACAAAAAACAGATAACCACAGTAAACACTAAAGGGTTTGACACACAGGAACAAAAATATGTATGCCTCTAACTTAGTGTAATATTTAAACTAAAGAACTTTTTTTTTTTTTTTTTTTATACACAAGATTGTCAGAAAGAGAAAGGGAAAAAAGGAGGGTCAAGACTCTCTAACTTAAACGGGTACTTGACCCACACACAACCACTAAAGTAGTAGTAACCACAGGGGAAGGCCCCTCTAACTTAAACGGAACCTTCTCTGACAGGAAAAAACACGAAAATTTCAACCAAATCTTAGAAAAACACTCGTACACAAAGAATAGCCGTTAAAACAGCTTTTGGGTTTAAATGAAGCAAATACTGGCAGGAAAAAAGCCTAATATATAGTACTTAGCCCAGCCAATGTTGAGACCACGTCCAAGCTCTGTAAGCGGCAAACGAGATCTGGGGGATTAGTGGTGGTGCATCCTGGGATAAAGATAGCTCAGCCAATTAGAGGCCTCGCTCTATAGCATAAGCGTGCCGAGTCGGAGCCGAGGGATCGGCTCCGAACCCATCAGTCAGAATGTAGGCGAGATAGGATCACATAACATCTGCACCATTTCCACATGGCAGCTGATGAATGGTCAGCAACCAAGATGAAATCAAATGAGACTTTGCAAGATTCACTGTAATTCTTTCGGATGAGACATTAAACTGAGGCCCCATCTGCTTGAGTCGGTGATAGCTCAGATAGATGTAAAAGAGCCCATGGCACCTATCAAAAAGAGCAGAGGAGCTTCCCCAATGACCTGGCCACATTTCCCCTATTAATATAAGTGGGTCTATATTAAAAAGTCAAACAACCAAAATGTCGACTTACCTTTGATCGACACCTAAATGACAAAGCTGCACTTCATTAAAACTCCAAATCACCGACTTCTTTCCAATGGAAAGAAATTGGTAGGCCAACAACGCATACCACATTAAAAGAAACACACCACCCAATGTGGGGGGTTGTGCCCCCACACCCCCCCTAACTAAATATACTAACTCCAAGATAGCACTAAAGTTGGGAAAAGGGCAGATGTAACAGAACGGTCAACCAATTTCTTTCCCTTGGAAAGAAATCAATGATTTGGCCGTTCGATGAAGTGCAGCTTTGACATTTAGGTGTCGATGAAAGGTAAGTTGACATTTTGATTGTTCGCCTTTATAATACAGACCCATATAAATACCACCTTGGGTGTCCCCTGAAAACAGGCCACTAGCCTAGTAGGACTATCCCAGTCAACAACAGATAGACAGATAGATACATAGATAGATATTTATTTATTTTATTTATTATTTTATTTTATTTTATATTTGTTGACTGGGAGCGTCCAGCTGGATTACAAATCCATTTTCAATGGAGGCCCGGGGAGAAAAGCTCCAAGAGAACAATTTTTTACAAAACATAGTTTTAAGGACAGACTTTTAACATACAATTTCCATAGAAGAGACTTTGACATACATATTAACTAACAGATAGGATACATTCGTTCTCTACAATATAATATTAACTTTTAGAGGATATTCCCAAGTTTAGGATTCCTGTGATAGATTTACTATCAGAGTAAAAGCAGAGAGACACAGAATAAGGCTCCAAGAGAACAGATGATGCTCGCTGTAGTTGAGAAGGATAACAAATTGATTTACTATACGTCTTCGCCTGGTTTTAGTTGAGAAGGATAACAAACTGATTTACAATATGTCTTCTCCTGGCTTTAGTTGCTTATGGAAAGCACAACATTGCTGGGGTAGTTTTCCCTAACTCCTGGAGAGATGGGATGAGCAGTAGATTAACAGTCCTAAGTGGGTACAGTACTATGATTGATTGGCTTAGCAGAGTTACTTAAGTTAGGTGAAGTGTTCTAATGAGACATTAGTCAGGGGGGATACAGGAGCACAGTTAATTATTCAAAAAGTGAATTTTAACAAGTTTCTTGAACTGTGATGGGGATTTGTTGTCAGTTAGGTGGGCAGGAAGGGAGTTCCAGGTTTTTGCTATACAGTGGCTGTAGACAGACGTACCAGCTTCATTGTTATATTTGGTTACTTTGAGGATGTTTTGTGTGCTAGACCTCAACGGCAAGCAATATTAAGAACAAATATCCCACAAATGCTTTATATGGACACACTATGGTCCATGCTTCAGCTAGTTTCAAATTCATTATTATTGATAGAATTGTGGGCAATAGATGTTATAAAGTGGGTTGGCATACAATTCTTAATAAGAAGGAGAAATTATGGATTGTGAGACTTGGTGGATTATTTCCACCTGGCTTGAATGATCATCTGTGGGTTTAATACAATTAATTATGTTAATTGATTTGTTTCCTATATAATGTGTTTCACTGCAGTTGATATTATACATTGGAAAAGGACTGTGGGACTTAATAAACTTTGTTTATACTGATCCATTCCAGTTAATACTGGCTGTTTTTTTGGAGGATTGGCTCTGACAGCTCTCTCAGGAAGGATGAACATCATGTGGTTAGTAATACTAAAGGCACCAAATGCTTAGAAGAGAAGCTTAACATCAATGGACTTCTAAGGTCAGGTGCACTTTGAATGTTTCATCTCACCTGAAATTCATCATATGTGTTAGATAATTGACTGCAAACATGGCACATATTGGATTCATAATCATGCATCACAAACCTTCTTAGCTCTCTGGACTTCTTGTCTGTGGGATGGACAGCAGGAATCTGAGGCATGAGAGCCTTTCAATGGGCTGATGCAGCTCTGGGAGCTTCACCCTAAACTTCCCAATCTCTACGAGGCCAGATAATGCAGTCAGTCTTCTTTGGAACTTGGGTCACTATGTCAGGGTTTTCTCATGCTAATTTGCAACATCTTTTAGATGCTCACCAAAGTACAACCCTCTGCCATCTTGTCATTGCCCAAGAAAAGGACAGCAGGCGGGGGAGTACTCGTGGGCAAAACTGGTCTGGATTTTAGCTGGGCAGATGAAACACCCTTATATGAATAGACCACCATTAATGCAGGAAGTTTCACAATTTATGATCAGCTGTTAGTGCCCTTTACAGAAATCTTAGCAATGGGTTTATGTGTGTTTAATACAGAAAATAAAGAAAGCTGGCAAGCCACAGAAACAGACGGTGAAGGAGTAGAATGAGTTTCCCTTAGATGAGGAGGGGAAAAGTGAGTACCAGTGCTGAAGATGGTTTTGGTGATGTGGCTAAAAAGCCAGATGGCTATTTGTGCGTTGAGACAGACTGTCCTATAAAGAATAACTGTTGACAGGTTTTTAAAGTCAACTCAGTAATCTCCCTGTAAACAGACCACTCCAGTCTGTGTATGTATCAGTCTGACAGTAAATGCATTAGGTGTACTCATCTGCAGGACGAATAATCCTCTGACAGGCATATCTAGGGAACAAACATCTCATGTTGCAAGTGGAAGGACTGGTCTTCGCAAAAGTTTTGAAAGTAATTATATATATATATATATATATATATATATATATATATATATATATATAAAGTCACAAGCTTGTTAATTAAGGGAAGTGAAAAGGTAAATGAAAAAATAAAAGGTTTTAAGTTTTTTTTACTCATTTTGAACAACCACATCTGTGGAATGAACTGTTCATGATGAAACTGAAAGGGCTGGTCTTAGTCCTGATAATAAAGATAAGTTTTTGACAGGAAAATATAAATAAAGAAAGTGACGGGTCATATACAAAGGGAAACTGAAAGGTAAATGAAAGAATATAACAAAATAAATTTGTTTTTAAATCATTCTGAGCAACTTTTTTCAAAAACTGAAAATATAGCCAGAGTCTAGTTTTCTGCCTCAGCTAAAGTGCAACACAGACTTGGCACTACAACACAGGGGGGTGGGGGGGTTGCTTAGCAGTCTAGGAAAACTTTATCTGTTGACTAATCCTAACTTCCACAGCTTTAGTCCTGATGTTACAGAGGACAGAACTCCTCTTACCAGATTATAATGTATACAGAAGGTTCATACAGTGATTTGCACTTTTACTTACTTGAAGATCTTGTAGACTTATGCACCATCTTCTTTTTCTTCTTACTGGATTTCTGAAATCAACAAATTAAGTTTTATTAAGCAAAGTCTAAGATGACTGCATCAAATAACATTGTAGCAATTCTTTTAAAAATGTGCCCAAATTTTTTATATGCTGCAAAATTATATTCTTCTTCCTTACTACGATATTTTAAATATACTTCTTATGGCAAATTAAATTAATTTGAAGAAGAGATAGAGGGCAATCACTTAAGAGTAATACCTCCTCTCCTCTTTCATTCAGCACTATTTATTTAAATTATTTATTTTTTTAACAGTCTAAATAGCACATTCCCCATTGGTGTAAAAGGCTATGGGTTCTATTCCTGTACTAGACAGTTGGATTCACTTTTCTACACCGACAGTGCAATGTAGCATAAGGGGGGTGGCTGCACTCCTGAGTGTGCCATCCTTTGGATGAGAAGTTAAAAAAAGGTGCCATCTGCCCGAATTGGTGGTAGCTCACATAGAAGTAAAAGATTCCACTGAACTTATCTAAAAGAGCAAGGTTACTTTACTGCACATATAATTTCACAAGATACATCATACATGCTTAGCAAAATATAGAAATTCAGTAGTTATATGTAGTACAGCAATAAATGAAATTATACATGCTAATAGTAAAAGGAAAAGAGAAAGAAACAAGGCCAGGTAACAATTTCCTACTCCTTCTGCCACAACACTTTGTTCAGGTTTCCCCATTATCAAACAGCAAGCCCACAATTGGTTGATCTTAGGTTCATAGTTAAGTATTAGGTTAACTGCCCTTGCAGACATTTTAAGCCTAGCTATTTTCTATTTTTGTGCTCAAAATAATTTGGTTATTGACTGGCCTTACCCATCCTATGGTCAATAATTATATATTACCCCTAATGAAAATAACTGGGATTATATCACTGATAATAAGGGGACCATGCATGGGATTAAGCATGTAGGATATGCCTCTGTCCATTAGTGGTACAGGGGCTAGTCATGTGGTATATTTTCTGTTTCCCATCCACAGATCTAAGTTGCTATTGAATATGGACATGGATGAACTTTGTTTTATGTGGATGGGAAGTATGTTCCATAGCAACAGCATCTTCTGCTAGATACACCTGTCCCACCAAACTATTTTGATGATATTGCACAAGACAGAGATCCCTAGACCAAGTATTTCTAATGTCATTTGACTTACTGATGTGCAGTTTATCCATAGTGGGTCAGAGGATGCCTTGTAAGCCAGACAAAGGTCTCTTCTTAGCAGACTGCTGGGTACAGATTATAGTGACAAGGCATTGAGTTGGTCCATGTAGGACATGTTGTTTAGGCCTTGTATCCTTTTGGTAAAATACCTCAGTGGGTGTTCCAGTTGTTGCTTGTGTCCAAACAGACACATGCCAAAGGCAGTATTACATTCAATGACTGCCATAAAAGGGGACAATGAGATCCCTAGATCTTGAAACAATCCCTTTGTTTATAAGCTGTGCAATATAGAAGGGCTTTCTTACAACAATAGACATATGTTGGTCAAAAGTTAGGTCTCTGCAAATGCAAGTTCCAAAATTCTGAACAACTGGGTCACATTGTCAATGTGCTATGGTAGTTCCCTTGGGTACTCAGACATCAATGTCTTCCAAGCTGAGAAGTGTTTGTAGGGAGTAGAGTTTCTTGTTCAGACTCCTAGCATTGATCATTAACACTATCATATTTTCCTTTCTTTGTTTCATTATGTTGGTAGGTTTATCAGGCTGGCATTGCCTAAAAAATGCACTATAGGGGTAGACAGTGTCCCTCCCAATAATCAAAACCCTAGAAGTGGCAAATGTATGTCATCCATGGTGAAGCAGCACAGTCAGTCGAGCATTTCCTCCCAGGCTAACCTGAAATTCAAACCTAGAAAATGGGAAAACTGTTTTCTAATGTTAAGTTATGTGGTTTACAGTTTTTTGCGATCACTACAAATGTGCTATTTTGATCTATACCACTATACTGACTATGAATCATCATTTTAAAGTATTTACAATAGCAAGCTACAGAGACCCAACATCACCCCTCCAACCCAAATTCTCTTTTCTTCATGTTTCTGGTAGAGAAAGGTACAAATTATTGTATGGTTCTTAAAACTAACAGTGCTGTGTCTGTTTAGTAGTAGTACTGCTGAAAAAGCCCACAGAAGTAAAACATTTGTAACTGCTCTGCACTGCCTTCTGGTGAACAGAATATAGCATTCTGAATTCTGTAGAGAAATTTAAGAGCTTCCAAAGAGCTCAGAAGGTTTAGGGGCTTGGGTGTACATTCATGAAAAAAGACAAAATTATGGACCAGATTCACTACACCTATAGTAAGTGTATACTAAGCATACACTATCTGTATTCAAGGACACCCATACCACACTTTTAGTGCCTTCTCGTCACTCAGAAAGATTACACTAAGTCTACGTGTACTCCATACTTTGTGGTAACCTTTATGAATCCTCCTCAATATTTAAGGCTGCAGGAAAATCAGTAGGAAAACTAAAATTATGATAAAATAGCTTGTTATCAGACAATTTCAGAAACAAAGCAGTGTAGATTTTCTGTCACTGCAGATATGAAAGAATTCAAAAAGCCACTGCCACCAGGATCAAAATAATGTTCAAGCCTTCAAGTTGCTATTTTGTTTGCAGTGCTTTATAACCTCCAACCCAATGTCAAAATGCTAAGCATTCTACAACAACAGATGCTGTAGTATAAAGCCAACTACTTCCTCAGAAAGCTAATTTATGTTGTATAATAATTACTCACAAAGAGTTAAACACAATATCCAGGCTGCGTTAGTTATTATTTTAGCATAAACATCCACCATATGAGCATTTAAATTGTCATAAAAAAGCATACATTAGATGATGCATTGTAACAGAAGATATTCCTACAAGCTTATAAATCACTTAATACTTGAATCCAAAAAAAAACTGAGCTCTCAAACAGTATAATAAAACATGTTCCATAGATTCTTCACAGGAACACATACTGTAAAGTTTTTTCTCTTTAACCTTATATTTCATCAAGCCATTAACAGGTAATCTACCTAACATTAATCTCCATAAAAAATCTTGCATTTCATATGTACTAGAAAAATGTAATTGTTTAGCAGATACTTCTGGTAACAAAGAAGGAGATAACTTACTCCAAGGTCTAACATAATCGCATTGTTCCATCATAAAAGTATACTACAACCTCTTATTTTGTATAAACTGAGTAATCTGTATGTGTTCATTAGCAAGGTAATGAGAAACAATTTTACACTTTCTACCAACCTTCTGACCCTAAACTTCTTTAAAGTTATCCAAACAAAGACCTACCTTCAGGGATAAACGGTTTCCAAGCCAAATCAAGGAACACACGAAAGATAAAAAGCGGAAACTGAAGCAGGGCAAAAGTATAAACACTTTAATGTAAAAAAAAGACAATGGTTAAGCGCTTTCATGCCACTAATACGGTGCTTCTTCAGACCAAGAATTAATTAAACAAGCCGCCATATAAGGAAACAATCAAACGTCACATGTTTAAAACAGCCAGTGAAACTACATTAACGGAGTGCTGCTTTCATTCATAAAAACTAAGTCAAATAATCACACAAAGAAGAAAAAGAAGAAAAATAAATCATCAGTAATAAAAACAAAGTATACAATCCTTTAAATAAGTTCTTGATATATATATATTTCTGAAAGTGTGTATATAATCATTTGAATAAATTCCTAGACTTCAAAACCAATTATAAAGACAATTTCTCATTAAGTCCTAACCTCCTGTCAGTTTGCAATCTAATTATCCACTGAAGTTCTCACTCTTCAGTTTTAGTAATGAAGTCCCATAACCTTGGATCAATAAATAACATCTCAATAACCATAAACTTAAAATAATGATAAGAACCCTTATCACTCGCATGTTTCCCTAAGGCGTTTGTCTCATTGCTGGTGTGAATACTATACAAGTGTTCCCTAATCCTCAGTTAGTTTTACCAACATAGAATGAATCACAAAGATTACAAACTGCCAGATAAACTAAATCTTTAGTGTTACAATCAGCAGTAGGCTTAAAGGCATGCCTTACACTAATGTCTGGGTGCATAAAAAAATGTAGATGAATCTATAAAATCACAGTATGTGCATCATAGACAAAAGTATGTCCCTGCAGTTCTTGTTAGCCCATTGTTTGCAATGTTATGTTGTTTATGACAAAGAAGTCTCTTCAAAGGTTTCATATTTTTAAAATGAAAATGAGGTGTTTTGCTTTAAATACTTTGCATAGTGATCAGGATATAATAGTGCATCCCACAGATAAGGGTGGTGCAGTGCTAGTGCTGTACTAAGCTTCTTACAAAGATGAAATTAAACATATGTTAAATGATATTATGACTTATAAGCAGATTACAATGACTGACATTGGGTCGATTATCAATGTGGTGCATAGGACGGTGAACGATTGTCTATATAGTAGATTGATCACCCTGGAATTTTCACACTATCTAAATAAGCATAGTACCCTCCAATACCTACATTTCAGGTACCACCTAAAATTCATAAGAACACTTTTAAACCTCCCTTTTGGCCCATAGTCTCCAGTAAGGGATGGCTTACTGAGCCTTTCTTTATTTTTTTGTAGACAAACAATTGAGACCAATATTGGATAACTCTGACACTGTACTGAGAGATATAAAACATTTTTACAGGACTTATATAAGTTTACAAATGGGAATTACATACCTGAACATTATTATATGGTGACCATGGGTATAGTCTCACTCCAAACTTGGCAGGAACAGAATCTGTAAGACAGTATTTAGCTTCTAATAGTGATAAGGTTATGAAAGAGATTGATTTAATTTGTTTGT
Source organism: Protopterus annectens (assembly GCF_019279795.1). Classification (NCBI taxonomy): domain Eukaryota; kingdom Metazoa; phylum Chordata; order Ceratodontiformes; family Protopteridae; genus Protopterus; species Protopterus annectens. The sequence continues at coordinate 456,127,348 of NC_056746.1, forward strand.
TTTTAGAATTAATCTTGGAAAACAATGTGTTAACCTTCGATGGTAGTTATTATTTACAAGTCTATGGCATAGCTATGGGCACTCCTTGTGCCAATAGCTACGCCAATTTGGTTTTGGCACAATGGGAACATGATCATGTCTTGCAAGCGAATAGTTTTTCTACTTACATCATATTTTATAGAAGGTTTGTGGACGATATATATATGCTTTGGAGAGGCTTCTTAGAAGCCTTTGATTTATTTATAGCTTACCTTCATCATACCACAAGTTACTTAAAATTTACATTTCAATATTCTTTGTCTACCACTGAGTTCTTGGATATTAAGGTAACCAGGAATGTTGATTCAATCTTTGAGACTAGCCTTTTTAGGAAACCTTGTAGGAGGAATGGGCTCCTTTCAAGGGATAGCATGCATCCAAGCTATATTTATACAAATGTCCTGAGAGGACAGGGTATGAGAATTTCAAGACTGAATAATACTGATAAGTTTTTGGCAGATTTGACTAGACTAAGACATGATTTATTGGATAGGGGTTATTATAGTAATGAGATGGATGATATGTGCTCTTTGGTCACTGAATCTAGATCTGGATGTTCCAAACCACATTTTTCCTGTGTTTTAGAGAGAAGACAGCATTTTCGTAATGTCAACCAACATTGTGTTTCAGTTCTGTTATTTTATACCAGTGATGTCCAGAAGGTGTGTAGGATAGTATGAAAAAACTGGCCAATTTTATTAGGGACAACAAGATCAGACAATTAGTAGGCAATGCACCTTATTTGCATTTTAAAAATAAGAAATCTTTGAAAAGACTTCTTTGTCATAAACAGCATAACACTGCAAACACTGAGCTGACAAGAACTCCAGGGACATACCCTTATCTACGCTGCAGATACTATGATTTTATAGGTTCATCTGCATTTTTTATACACCCAGACACTAGTATAAGGGATGCCTTTAAGCCTACTGCCAATTGTAACTGTAACACTAAAGATTTTGTTTATCTGGCAGTTTGCAATCTTTGTGATTCATTCTGTATTGGTAAAACTAACCGCTCCTTAAAGAAGAGGATTAGGGAACACTTATATAGTATTCACACCCCTGATGAGACAAATGCCTTAGCAAAACATGTGAATGATAAGGGTTCTGATCATTATTTTAAGTTTATGGTTATTGAGAGGTTATTTATTCATCCAAGGTTAAGAGACTTCATTAATAAAACTGAAGAGTGAGAACTTGGGTGGATAATTGGATTTCAAGCTTTTAGGGGATCAGGACTTAATGGGAAATTTTCTTTAAAACTGATTTTGAAGTCTGAGAATTTATTCAAATGATTATATACATACTTTTAGAAATATATATTTTTAGAAACTTATTTAAACAATTGTATAATGTGTTTTTATTACCAATGATTCATTTTTCTTCTTTATGTGTGATTATTTGACTTAGTTTTTATGAATGAAAGCAGAACTCCACTAATATGGTTTGACTGGCTGTTTTAAACATGTGATGTTTGATTGTTTCCTTATATGGTGGCTTGTTTCATTAATTCTTGGTTTGAAGAAGCACCGTATTAGTGGCTTGAAAGCACTTACCCATTGCCTTTGTTTTTTTTGTTTTTTTTTACATAAAAGTGTTTATACATTTGCCGTGATTTGGTTTTCAGTTTTAATCTTTCATTCTTTAAAGATATACCATAAAACTTGTCCTAATATATCTGCATGTTTGTTCTGTATTTTCAAAAATTCTACTGTAGATGCAGAGATGCCAAAACACAACTGGGTTAAACAAACCTAGTCCACCTTTTTCCTTGATACAGTATAGGACCCACTTTTTAATATGGTTAAGCCTACTACTCCATAAAAAAATTCAATAAAGTTTTTTCTCTATTATTTGAGAAAGGGATAAACACTTCCTATATAACCTACCTTGGCCAAAATAAAATAGTTCAGTATATAAACTTTCTTTTGGAAAATAAAGAAAAAGATCTCCACAGAGTCAAGAAACTCTAAACTTTATTTAGTTCATCCCATTTCTCATAACAAACAATAGAATTCTCAAAGACAACAACTGGTATTTTTATAATCTTCTTTTGAAAAATAACACTTTGAAAATGGGAAGCAATCCCAAATCCCTTATGTTTTTGAACACTAAATTGTAAGCCTGCAGCATGGAGCTTTTGTTGTAAAATCAAATATCAGCAGTGTTACACGTCACTATATTTAAATCATTTACATAAGACAAGTATGTAGGATTCAAAACAGAATTAACAAGAATAAGTGGCTTATATTTACAAAGTAATACACATTCATACAATACAGCATTTACAACTAAACTAAATAGCAAACCACTCAGTGGACAACCCTGTTTATATCTCTTATAATATGAATTGCTTTCCATAAATTCCCATTAATGAAAGGTCTAGTCTGTGAATTGATGTAAACATCCTGAAAAACTAACATGATTTTAATTACTAACATTATACCTCTTCAGGGTATCCCATAAGCTACTATGGGCAAAAGTATCATACACTTTAAAAATGCCACAGGCCTAAAGTAACCCACTTCCATTCTGAATTTAACCAATAATTTCTTGTATTAGGATCAATAAGTATTTAATACTTTTCCTGGCATCCTAAAAATCCCATTACAGAAAAATTTAATAGTAACCTTAAATAATCTTTTCTACACCATGTTACAAAATGATTTGCAATCAGTATTATTCAGAATCAAACACCTCCAGTTGGCTACATTTAATATATCCCCTTTCTTATATAAGAATTGTAAAAAGCCATCACAAACAGCAGTCTTTAATGCCATTAGTGAGCCAATTGTTTAAAACAGACAAAAATGTTTTTTTTTCTAAATAATGGCGTATCAATATAATATGAAAAGGGTATACAATCAACACCTAGAAACATAATACTCTTGAAACAGTTTTTAATTCAGGTGTATATCATAACCATGAAAGCCCGTTTCAGCGAATACGTAAATGTCAACACATATTGCATGAACTATGAATACACAGAACACCCAAAACTGCGAAATTCAAAATCTCGAACCGGCATAGTTGGCCAACCCCACTGCTCGCTACATACTACCTACCCAAACAAAATAAATAAACCACATACATACACTAACCGAAACCTTACTTCTAACCCAACACTAAACCTTACATACATTATTATCTATGCACTTACCAAAACCCACACCCTAACCCTAAGGTCCGTAACTATTGCACACTTACCTTATGGAGCTATACCGCAGAAGGGCCAACTATGCCGATTCGAGATTTTGAATTTCACGGTTTAGGGCGTTTGGTGTATTCATGGTTCGCGCAATGTGTCAACATTTATGTATTCGCTGAAATGGGCTTTTACGGTTATAATATATTCCCGTTTAATTCATCCATGAATATAGGCCATTCCATGAGCTCTATCAGTTTTACTTAGTTGTGGTATTTCCCATACTCTTATGTGGATTATTTTTTAGCATACATATGTGACACCTAATTTTCAACATATTCCATAATAGTGTCTTGAGTAACAAAAATGTGCCATCAGAGCACTTTTTAAGGCTCCCATACAAGTTAGTCTCATATTTTGTAATTTTCCCTAGAAAGGGGGACACTTCTGCCTTTACCCCTTGAACAACACATTTTTGTTTATATAATAAAAAATTCTTCAGTAATGCCATCCATTTTTTTTCTAAAAAACTGCATAGCATAAACATGTTTACATTGTACAGAAATAACAATACAGTTTTTATAACGAGTCCACAAATCTTTCTCTAATATACAATATAAAGGTTTATACTTTTGTTTAAAAAGAAACTACCTTTCAGTCAGAAAAGGGCTTACATCTGCCAGGGTCAAATGTTGTTGCCAAAGTTCTACGCTCTCTTTTTTCCAATGAGTTGTGTCTAGAATTCTCCCAGTCGATTTTTTAATCCCCTTACCTAACAGGACTTGTTTATTAAATCCTCCAAGGATAAAGAATAAAATCCTCCAAGGACAAAGAATAATGTAATCAGTTTATATTCACATAAGGACCAAGTATCTGAATAAGCAAAGTAATCAGTCTCAGTAGCCAGAAATGCAGCTGGTTCAACCAGTACCCTGGGCCAGTACTATGAACCAGCACTGCACCCCATCAGCACTTCACTGTAATAAAAGCCAATCATACTCTAGGGGCTGCAAGTTGGTCCTCCATTCCACTGAAGAGCAAAACTTGGCAAACTACCCAGGTGGCCAGATGCATGGCACACACCCTTCCCTCCTGCTCTAACCATTCAGGTCCCGTTTCTGTGCCCTGCCCCCAACCCTCCATCAACATATTTTACTTAAAAAAAAAACAATAATTTCTTCTTTTATACTGTAGCAAACTGCTTGGTACAAATGTAGCAAACAGTTAGTACAGTTTATACTCTGGATTCACTGAATACTACTGCACCCATATTTTAGTAAAAAAATATTCATCTTTTTAAAATGTAGCAAACTGCCTACAACAAATGTAGTAAATAGCTGCTACAGTTTACATCCTGCCTGCAAAGAACATTACAGAGCACGGGTTTTATTTATTTACTTATTTATTTTTTACTTTTAAACTGTAGCAAACTTGCTTGCTACAATGTAAAACCAGTTGGTACAGTTTAGACTACACACAGAGAACTATGCACCCAGGTTTTACTGCAAATGCAATACTGGCTTTTAAAAGTCGGTATGCATTAAAGACAGATTGGTGTCAGATGATCTTGCCCCCCCAAACAGTTTGTTTCTGGGGCAACTTCCCTTCTTGCCCCACCCTAGCTACACTACTATCCGCAAGCAAAAGATCCCCTTCACATAAGTGTGTCCTACGCTAGACCCTAGTTTATGTTTCTCTCCTTACAAAACCTCTCTAAAACATTTAACATCATTAACCTATCCAGTACTTTTCCTTAAGTGACAATAGGTAAAAATAGACTAATATGAATGTCGGCAAGGATTTTAAACAAATTTTCACACTGTTTTACAACAGTAGGGGCATATATAGAAATAAGGTGAAATATACTAAATGTTCTGGAAGCAGGAAGTGTGACATTCCATAATTTCAATTTTTTTTTTTTATATAATGCTGCAATACCACAATCATAGCCTGCCTTGGGCATAGGCCAACTAGGCAGCCACCTAGGTGCCGCTCTGGCAACAGCTCTTTTCCAGTAATCTGGATGGTGTAGATAGATCAGGATAGGGGCACATGGTGGCGTTGGGGGTGCTGTGGAGACCTTTTGCATAGGGCACCAGTTGACCAAATGTCAGCCCTGACCACAACATAGGTCTTTCTCAAAAGACAATAAACATAATCACCCCAAACTAGTGATACTTTAGTTGCTGTTGCATTTCAGTTAATCGTCTGACATCAAGCAAACAATTAAATCTGTAGGGAGAAGTTGACATTTTTCTAAGACTACAAGACACCTCTGTGTGGTTATTAAGCTACTAACATTGACACAACATGCTTTCATATTATCCCTTTTCTTTTTCTGCAATGTGATTCATCTTACATTTTAACTTATGTTTACTAACTTGTTCCTGAGTAGTATTAGCATTATCAATATTACCATCACTAGCAAGTTCTTCATTACATTCATTATTACCAGTATCAGTTTTTCCTATTCTCACCATTAGTACCCATAACACTATGAGTAGGCTGTTCATCAATATAATTTATACAGCTAACAGTAGCATTACACCTTCATTCTCAAATGTATGCTTTTCAGGTGGTATAGAAGCAGTAATGAGCAGGTTTGGTTTACCAGGGTCTTGAACCTCAGAGCAATCAAACTAAAACTGGTGCATTCTCTTGCATTTCCTACAAAACTTAACACAGTTTTGGAAAGTATGGCCTGACATTTTTTTCTAGTACAATTTTGAATTAACTGATCAGGAGAGCCACAAAAAAAATCTTTTAGGTTGCCCCACACAATGCACATCAGTTTTTAACCCATACATATAAACAAAACAAGAAATATGAACAAAGTTTTCCTGAGACATTTTAACAGCACCCATAACTCCCATGCACCAGTCCAAATGTTTCTATCATTAACCTTGAAAACAGAATGTCAAAGAGAAGAAAAGAATGCCTTAACTTGCTCTGCTTGAATATCAACTGTATAAAACTGTACCATAACCCAACATTTTGGTTGCATATTCATGGGAGAGACATTTTTCAGTCACATTTCAGAAGAAAACGTTCAGCAAGTCCAAAAGTTACATCACCGAAAGGCTCTTTTCCTACATGGATAAAAACTCATACCAGAGAAGCCTAAAGGAACTATAACAGTATCTCAAAACCAAATAACATACAGATCAATTTGCTGACATGAAACCATAGCTCTCAACCACTTATTGCAAGAAACATGGACAAAGCCTAAATAGGGGGACAGCATCCTAAAAATAGGGACAGATTTTAAATATTATTCTTTTAAACTTAGGAAAGTGCTAGATTAACAGGGTTTGTGTTAAAATGCATTTTCTAAAGGATGTGAAGTCTGAAACTCAAATGTATGTAATTATTTAATTACTTCAATCCTGAGATCATCCCAGTGATGTGGCAAAAAACAAATTTTATGAGGAAAGGACCAAAAAATTGAGGCAAAAATCTGGACATTCTGTGAAAATATGGACAGTTGAGAGGTATGCATGAAACTGATGAAATTTGTACAACAGGTAACATTATAGCCTGATAAAAAAAAGTTTACAGTAGATGAAGTTGTTTTCTAAACCACATTTGCCCAGGTTATAGAGTTTTCCTTTGGAAGATCACAAAAGTACAGTTGCACAAGTAAACTTAACATACCAGTAGATCTTTGACTGATCAGTGCTACAATAACCTTAGCTATGCAGGTTATACCCCGTCAAGGAAATAACAGCTGGCAAGCTTCAAAAGCTTCAGGACACTTTCCATGCACCCAAACTTGGGCAGCTTGAAATGAGGTGACTAAAAGCCAAATTTGGGTGTAAAGCCTTCAGAGCTTCCCTGCCCAACAGACAGATGGAGACTAATCCCTCAAGAACAAAGCTAGGGACAATAAAAAAATAAATGATGGAGGGAGGGGGCAGCTACAGCAGAAGTGATCATTTGAACCTCTAGTGCTATGGTAAGTGTATTTACACAACTGTACTATGTTTTTAATATTGATCACTGCTGCAGCAGCCTTAGCTATATGAGTAGATTACTCTAGCTAACTACATTTGGAAAGTGGAAAGAGAAGAATCCAGTAATACCTGGATAATGGTTCTAGCAAAGCCCAATCTGGACCTAGAGAAGGAATCAAGCTTATAGTGTTTTGCAAAAGTCTGTAGAGAGGACCAAGTAGCAGTTTCTAGAATACTTCTAGAATCCAACTCTTTCCAAAAACCACAGGTGAAGCCAAGGTCATGGTAGAGTGGACCTTCCCCCTGCCTGGAATAGTTTTGTTATGGTGAGTACAGCAAAAGGTAATAGCTTTAGGCAACTACTTGGAAATAGTCTGTTTTGACACAGTTTGTCCCCTCTTCTTACTTTCACAAAAAGATCTGAAAGATTTAGTTCAGTCATGATACCAGAGTTGTCTGTGGACATGCAAGGTATGGATTATCCTTTCTCATTCATTTTTAGGTTTTGGAAAAAAAAACAGGTAGCTGGATAGTTTAGCTTAAAGTAAACTCAAGATACCACTTTAGGCATAAATGATGGGGTTGTTCTCAAAGGAACCCTGTCCCTAAGGAAAATGTGATAGGGTTGACTCACTACAAGAGTTTAGAACTCTGATACTCTTCTTGCAGAGCTCAGAGTAATCAGTAAAACTGTTTTCCATGTTAAGTACCTCTAGTTATCCAGGTTAGCTGGTTCAAATGGAGCAGTACTAGCTTTTCTAACACAAAATTAAGATCCAAAGAAGGGGGCACTGGTGTTCTTGAGGCCTCTTGTGCAATATCCCTTTCAAACACATGCTGGCATAAGACTGCATTGAAACAGGAGGATCCATTGACAGACTTGCTGAAATGCCTGATAAATGAAACTTGATAGAGGATTAGTTAAGAAAGGTCACAGGACAGTAGCTCACACAAACATTGGAAGAAAGCAACTAGCCCTAAATGGATGCTTATTATGTTGTTGGCACCAACTAGAAAACCTTTCCCATTTGCTAATGTCATTCTTGCCACTATTAGTACCTGCTACATTTCCTCAGTAAACAAGTGTCTAAAATGAATTAAGACCCTATCATCCAGGCAGTCAATTGAAGTCAATTGATGTTGGGGTACATCAAACACCCTGTTCTTGTGTGATTAGACCCAACTGGTGATGAAGCCTCTGGTAATTACCCTTGGCCATTTCCAAAAGAAGGGTGAACTATAGTTGCCTAGGCCAGAAGGGAGTCACCACAATGATCTCTAGGGATTCCTTCTGAATCTTCAGAAGTACCCTGGATATTAGTGGAAAGGGTGAAAAAACATACAGGAAAATTCCTGCCCAAAGAAAAGAAAAGGCATTTGGCTTCCAGACCTTCTTGCATGGAATTTTATAACAAAATCTGGCCAGTTTGTTGTTCAGACAGGAGGCAAACAGGTCTACTTGAGCAACTCCCCACAGATGGATCAAGTCTTGTAAGACCCCCGATCTAGTTTCCATTCATGAGGGTCTACCCTAGTCCTATTCAGCTTGTCTGCCACACGGTTTTGCTCTGACAGAATGTAGGATGACTGTATAGTAAGATTATGCTATTAAGCTATATTCCAAGCTAACATGGCTAGTCTGTAAAGGGGGATATGACCTGGTTCCCCCTTGTTTATGTACCACATGACTGTGATATTGTCTGTAACCACTTGAAGAGGTCCCGGGAACCAAAGAGGGTTCACAGAACTGAGTGCCGTAATCAGGGCAAGCATCTCCTTGATATGTATGTGCTTGCATCTGTCCTTAGTGTCCCACACCCACCTGCACTTTTATCCCTCCTGAAACTGCTCCCCAAAGCAAACTCCAAGGTGTCTGTGGAAACTGACTGCTTTGGAACAGGAAGGGAGAAGGGAAGATCTGTTGTCGCCATGAAATGATTTCTCTTCTGACAACCCTAGCACTGGGATTTGCAAAGATAAAGGGCGTTAGTTTTGGGACCAAAGAGATTTTAGATACCACTTTATCTTTCTCATGTGGAGTCTGGCAAGGAGTATCATAAGAATCATAGATGCCATGAGAGACAAAATTCTGAGGTGTTCCCTCACAATGACCAATGCCTGAGTGGAAAACGACAGAAATAGATCTAAATATAGATCTATTTTTCCTGTGGAAGAAAAGCTCTTTGAAGTGAGGTGTCTAGTTAACATCCCAGGAGCACAATCCTGTGTGAAGGAGTCAAAAAAGGCTTTTGAATGCTCTCTTGGAACTCCAGCTTGTGAAGGACATCTGTCACCCAAGAGATAATCCCTGACACATTGAAAAAGACTCTGCAAAGATAAGCAAGTCATCAAAATATGTGAAAATGTGGATACCCTGCAGCCTTCAATGAGCTAAAACTGGAGCTGGACCCATTGTGAACACTCTTGGTACAGTGGATAGACCAAAGGGTAAGACAGACAATTGATAATGTGATACAAACAAACAAAACCTTAATAAATATCTGAAGTCTGGATGAAAAGGGAAGTAATAATAAGCATCTTTTAGGAAAGAAAGGTCCAGAACTGATATACAAGCATTTTCTTTGTCACTAGGAAAGAATAGCTGTGTAAAATCTTACCATAACCACAGATGCCCTTCTCTTCTATGTTGTAGCATTCTTTACATAAGGGAATCCTCCGCCTTAGGTGACCCGATGTCCAGCCAGTATACAAAAGCTTTAAAAGTACTGCTAGTACGTGAGACATTGCACAAGTGGCTTATGAGTACATCAGCAATAAAAGCGATGTCAGCACGTACAATCCTCAGAATCGAATGCCCCAGGAGGAATGCCAGTCTAAGCAAACAAGAAGGTTATCAGACATCCAGAACAAAAGCAGGTACCAGGGAGCAGGAAGGAGGGATAGAATATGGCAACATAGAAAAGCAGGAAATCTATGGTTATGGTAAGATTTTATACAAATATTCTATATCCTTCTAGTCTAATGTTGCAATATTCTTTACATGAAGGAGAGTACCAAAGCTTAGGAGGAAACATGAGAGGAGGAAGGACCAGAAGAGCTCTCTAGAAAGCTATGAAGAATGGCTCTAGAAAAAAATAGCTCTAGATCTGGAGATGGCATCCAATTTGTAATGCATGGTGAAGGTATGTAAAGACGACCAAGTAGCTGCTTCTAAAATGGTATTGGTATCCAAACCCCTAAAGAAAGCACCCAAAGAAGCCACAGCCCTAGTAGAACGAGCCTTAACAGGAAAAGGGTGGCTTGTCCCATGGAAAACATAACATAAGGAAAAAGCTTTTGAAATCCAAGAGGAGATAGTCTGCTTGGAAACAGGCAATCCCAGAGAGCTGGGATGAAAAGAAACAAAAAGCTGATCAGACTTCCTCATAGTCTTAGTTTTATCTAAATAAAATCTGAGCTGTCTATGCACATCCAAGGTGTGTAAAATCCTCTCATTAGAGGATTGAGAAGAAGGAAAAAAGGTGGGCAAAGGAATAGACTGGTTAAGAGAAAACTCATTCACAACCTTGGGCATAAATGAAGTGTTAGTACACAAAGAGACCCTGTCCTTAAGGAAAATCAGAAATCGTGGGGAAGCCATTAAAGCTTAAACCTCAGATATCCTTCTTGCAGAAGTCAAAGCTAGTAACAGAATAGTTTTCCAAGTACAGTGTTGCAAAAAAGCTGTAGCTGCAGGCTCATATGGAGCCACAGTCAGCTTTTCCAGAACAAAGTTCAAACCCCAAGGAGAAGGAACAGGTTTCCTGGGAGGTTAATGTGAAGGATGCCTTTGAGAAATAGTTTAACCTCTACCTAGAAGTCAAAGGGGGAGATAAAGGCAGACAGGCAGAAATGGCTGACAAATGGACTTTCATTGAGGAGTAAGCCAAACCATCACTGAGCAACTCACACAAGTATGAAAGCACCAATGCAACATCTACAGACAGTGGATCCAGGTTGTGCAAATGACACCAGATGGAAAACCTCTTCCATTTAGATAAGTAGGATTTCTTAGTATTGGGTTTTATGGCCTCCTGCAGTACTCTAAGCACGTCCTCAGAAAAAAGGTGTCTAAAAAGAATCAGAAGCCTATCACCCACAGAGTCAAATACAGAAATGACAGATGTGGATGGATGAGATAAACCTTGTCCTGTGGAGAAGGTCCACCATGTAAAGAGGGCACAGAACCGGCAATGAGGGACGTCATGGTCTGGGCCTAAACAAGTGATGCAATAAGAATGAAAGTCTCGGTGTGGGATCTGCTTTCCACAGGTGAAACAACTGTTAACCTTTTTGGACATTGTTAGAGCAAGAAAAAAGGGTCCCCAATGGAGTACTTAGCTCTAGATGTTTTCTGCTGAAATTTGACTTCTGGTAACGACCGACCGGCAGTCATGCGAACCACTTCTGCTACAGGCTCCACGACAAGAAAGACTGATGTAATGACATCGGCTGCCTTGTTTTATAGTACTGATGACCTGACATCAGACTACAGGTGACAGCAGCCGGCGCACAAAACATTGACTCTGGTATTCGGGCCGGGCGAGGGCTACCACAGCAGGGATAACCCCACAGGTGATGACTGCAACAGTGAAACACGAAGAACATCCAATGTTGTCTTGGTCAAAAGAGTTACCAGCAAGATTTTTGGTTTGTTCTGCTGAATCTTGAATAGGACTTTCTGAATGAGAAGAAGGGGGAGGGGGAATACATAAAGAAACATTCCCCTCTATGAGATTGATAGGGTGTCCACCTTTCAAACCTAAGGACACAAAAGGTATGACTTGTCTCCCTCGTTTGTTTACATACCAGAGAAATGTGGTGCTGTCTGTAATCAGTTTTAAAGGTCCTGGATGGAAAAGAGATTGGAAAGCTTAAAGAGCTAATAGGAGGGCTCTCTTCTCTTTGGTGTTGATATGCTCCTTGTTTTGAGAAGGAGATCAATGGCCCTGTACCTTCATGAAAGAAAAAGTTGCCTCTCATCCTAGATCTGAGGCATCCGTCAACAACTTCTGAGTGGGAAGAGGAGGATGCAAAGGAAGGCCGGGGTTCATGGAAATCTGCTGAATCCACCAAAGGAGTTCCTTTTTGAGACAAGGAAGAAGAGGAATCACAAACTCCAATGGATGTGCATGCTGCATCCAAACTGATTTCAGGTACCACTGAAACTTCCTCCTGTGAAGTTTGGCCAGAGATAGCATGGGAATGGTGGATGCCAAGAACCCCAGGAGCCTGAGAAACTCCCTAGCAGTAAGAGAAATAAGGAGGAGAAGAATCTGGAAGTAGGAAATGAGAGATTGAACTTTTGAAGGAGGCAGAGATGTCAGCATGATATCCGTCCACAGCCTGCACCCCAAAAAGACGTGGTCCTTTGAGGGGGGAAAAAAGGACTTTCTGAAATTTCTTGTGAACTAAAACCTTTGCAGAAGAGAATAGCAAACTGTAGATTTTGTTCCAGGTTCTATAGACAAGGTGTTAGAAAGAGGAGATCGTCCAGTTAAGGGTAAACCTGGATGCCCTGAAGTCTACAGTAAGCAATGACAGGAAGAGGCACTTTGTGAATATCCTTGGGGCAGTGGAGAGACCAAAAGGCTAAGCTGAGAATTGAAAATACGAGGAAGCAACAAAGAAACAGGAACATTTCCTGTAAAGGCAATGAATGGGAATGTGAAGATAAGCATCCTTGATGTTCACAGAGACCATATAAGCCTGAGGAAGAACAAGAGGAAACAAGGTTTAGAAGGACAACATGCAGAAGATAGGAACCTTTAGAAAAGTATTTATGTGAGAAAGAACCAAAATGGATCTCCATGGACTGTCTTTTCTGAGTATGAGAAACATTCTGGAATAAGATTGTCTTCCTCTGAGGGGCAAAGGAACTTCTTGGATTGTTCTCTGATGTAGCAACTTCTGAAGCACCTGAGGAAACAGATGCAGTTGGTCTTGATGTGGTTGTGGAATGCCCATGAATAGAGGAAGTGTCTTCCAGACCATGAAGTACCTTTGTTTGATAATAGACAGAACCCATGAGTCTTGCACAATAGTTTCCCAAACTGGAAGAGGTATGGAGAAAGAGGAAAAAAATGAGATGAATGTGGTAATCATAAAATACCTGGCCTGTCCAGAAAGAGCTGCTTTTGTGCAGGAACTGGTTTTGAGAGTTTAGACTGAGGAGCTCTCCTACCTCCACTTTGTTTTTAGAAGTGGGAAGGCAAGCTTGTTGTCTAACAAAGGAAGTCTTTGAGGAATAATTCCTCTGAAATTTGGCAACAGGCGAAACAAAGATATGTTTTATGTCCTGTAGTTCCTTACCTTTCTCCTGCAATGATTTAAAGAAATCTGCAGCTGCAGCCCCAAACAAAGCACTACTGTCTAAAGGAGCATCCGTTCATTTTGCTTTGATATCATCTGGAAGTGGCTGAAACCTCAACCAGGAATACTTAAGAACAGATATAGATGCAGCTGCCCTACAAGATGCTTCTGCTGCACCACAGCTGCATTTAATGGAGTGGCGTGCTACCTGAGAAGAAGTTCATAAAAGAGACATCACCTGAGTTTTAACATCAGAGTCTGGGAGGTGAGAAACTGCTTAAGTGGCTTGAGAAAGAAGAGCCAAAGCATATCTGGTCATATGGGTTTGGTAATTTATAGCACAGAAAGCTAATGTGGCAGAGGTATAGACCTTTTCCTTATTCTTTCCACAGTTTTGCTTTCCTTATCAGAAGGGAGAAGCTTGGTGGATGGAAGTAATCTGGAAGTTTTGTCAGAAGCATTGGAAACCACAGCAGGATCTGCTGAAGAACATCTATAAAGAAATTTACACTCATCTGGCACCTTATAAAAGTGATCAGGACTTTTAGAGGCAGGGATATGTGTGTCTGGGGTCTTAGATGCTGAGGAAAATGCATCCAAAATGGCTGGTAGGACTGGAGGGACTGCAGAAGGGGAAGGAAAGTCCATTTGTAAATGATCATAATATCTTTTCTGCACATGAGAAACCTGCAAGTAGTCCCAGTTAAAGAATTCCCCCATTTTAGCTATGGTTTCTCCAAAAGTAATCTCTTCAAAAGGAGAATCTGTGCCATTGGACTCTTCCTCGGGAAGTATATTCAAGGGGGATGGAATTTGAGAGGAGTAGGCCAAGGATTCATCCTCAGAAGAGCCCTCATCCTTAGAAGATTCCAGTACCCTAACTACCTTGACTGGGGAAGAAGTTAAGGGAGAAACAGAATCAGCTGAAGGAGGCTTAAGGGCCATGAGTGCATTAAGCAAGCCTTGGGAAAAAGTTTCCCAGTTGGATTGGGAAGTCTAAGGTGCAGAAATATGCATGGTTTTCTGCTTCACGTTTAACCACAGATCTGCCTGGTGAAAGGTGAAGGGACCCAACATAGGTGTGCACTCAATAATATTATTTGGAATATCCTCCCTAACTAAAATTTGAGGTATACCCTTAGGGCCTTCTGAAATAATGAGCCATGGATCCCCCTATCAGATGCAGATGTCTGCATTGCCTTCAATGATGTGGCTAAAGCTGATTTTTTGATGACATCTGATGTGGTACTCACCGAAGCACCCAAAGCCAACCTCTGGATAGATCTGTGGGTCTCATCAACTTCAGCGCTAGGAGGTACAGCTGAAGATTCAGGCCCCAGCTTCTTGGCCTTTCTGTTCAACACAGGGTCAACAGAAGTCCCAGATGTACCTTCCATAATGTCCCTAGCTAAACACTTCAATTGGTGATTTTCTAAGTAAATCTTAAGGGATGAAAGATGGCTACAATGGGTCTTTGGGACAAAGGCCTGGCAAACAGAGCAGGATTTGTGGTTGTGCATAGGCCCCAAACAAAAGAGACACAGGTAGTAACTATCCTAATGTAGAATCTGTCGCCCACATGCCCTTTCTGGATGAAATGAAACCCTCACAACAGAAAGCAGTATCAAGAGAAAAAAGGAAAAACCCCAATGGGACACTTATCTGAAACTGGACTAGCAGCAAATGACTCAGGCAAACAAATCTAACGATTAAAGATGGCATTTGGACTGCTGCAGAAAAGTTCTGAGGATTGTATCTGCTGATGTCACTTTTATGGCCGACATGCTCCTAAGCCATTTATATGACATCTCACATACTAGCAGTACTTTAAAGCTCTTGTATACTGTCCGGACATCAGGTTGCCTAAGATGGAGGATTCTCTCATGTAAAGAACACTGCAACATTAGAATAGAAGGACATCATCCATGATAAAAAAGCATTCCCCATCTGGGAAGGATGAAGTAGTTTTATCCTTTCTTGGAACAGGAAGTGATGAAGAACTGATGGAAACAAGAATGTTCTGTGGATAAGGAATGAACCCTAGAAAGGAGAAATTTCCTCCCACTGCCATCCATAATCTTGCTGTATGATTTTCAGGACCCATTTGTCTGAAACTACCTGTTGCCAGGGGGGAAAAAAACGGAGATTCAGATTTTCTGGAAAAAAAGGAGCTGGGGGGATCACAAGGTCTCTTGAATAACCATTCAGACTTGTTGCAGTGTCCTTTGTTTTTTGAAGGTCGAGACTTCTGTTTGGACCCCCGCCTCCACGATTTCTTCTTACACATCTGTTTACCTGTACTTTGTTGAGACTATTTATTCTGCTTTTTCCAAAATTAGATGAGGTGATAGAAAATCTCTTGGAAAATTTGAAAAAAAAAGGTCTGAAAAATCTTTGAGATTCCCTGGATCAGCTTGCCCCTTTCATCACACCTTTTGATCACCTCTGCAGCAGAGGGGCCAATCACTAAATCTCTATCCAAGGGTAAACTTAAAAGCTCTTTTTTAACATCATCTGGGAGGTTCTGAGAGAAGACATGCAAACCTCCTCAACATAGTACCAGTGGCCAGTAGATTAGCTAGAGTGGAGCAAGAGGGGCAACTGCCCTGGGTGTAATGTGGGGGAATGGGGCACGTTCAACCAGTTCAGATCACTCTGATGTAATACCAGCTTTTAAAAGCCAATATTGCCTTTGCAGTCAAACCTGAGCACTTTGTGTGGTCTAAACCGCAGCAACTGCTTGCTACATTGATCAATAGCTTGAACTAAACCCTGAGCCAGATTCACTAAACTACTCCTGTTCACAGGAATTTGAGGAGAAGTAAACACATCTGGTTTTCTGTTTCTTTTTTGACAGGAAAAATGGGGTTGACCGTGCTACTAATGGCAGCAGCAACTTCCCCAGGGATAGGTACAGCATTCTGACATAACAAGGAAATCTTTCCTGTTCCCCCCTTTGCCCACTAAGCAGACCCCAATAACCACAGAGGACAAGCCTAACCCCCAGTCCATAGTGGCTGTACTACACCAGATTTATTCGGGGTAAAAGATGAGTTGTGTGAGCTACAACAAATGGCCACAAAAGAGTCTCCAACCTGCAGCTGAGGCAAACTGCCAGCCTCCTTTGGTGGCAAAGGCTGTTTGCTTAAGTTTTTCTTTTTGTGGCTGGAAGAAGGACCGACTATGGAACCAGTAGTCTGTTCCATGGTCAGGCTGGAAATGATGCTTTTTTCCTAGAAAAGATAAGCAGCATCTGCTGGAAAACACTACCAGTCTACAAAAATTATATTTTTTTAAACAGAAAAACACAGTAAAAATCACTTTAAAACACTATGTCAGCACCGCAAAAGAAAAATAAATATAATTTATCCACAGAAAAAATGTTTTCAGTTACTTTACACCACTTTTAAACAGACAAGAAAAATGAGCGCTCCATTTAAAAGTACATTACAGTCTCAAACAGTCCATTAAAACACAACACTCCTACCTTTAAATAATGTTACTGAAGAAGACCATGATAAAACAGCACCATGAACAACAGAATGGAAGTTTTTTCCCAAAGGGTAACTTATCCACCCAGCAAAGAAACAGTACAAGCTGAAAGTCGATGCTTGAAAGCCTCAGAGGAGCATACTCTTCATCAGCAGTAAAGATCTGAAGGGCTTCACACCCAAACTTGTGTTTTAATCAACTCAACTCAAGCTGCCTGACAGATATGGCATGTGGAAGGTGTCCTGAAGCTTGAGAATCTGGTCGGCTGCTATATCCTTGACAAGATCTAACCCATACAGCTAAGGCTACTGAGCAGTGGCCACTTGCTCCATGCATCTCAGAGGAGCATACAAAGTTTGATCATGCTCCTTGCTTTTTAAACTCCAACCTTGACTTTATAATATCCTGTCCACCATCCAAATTACAGTGATCCATTATATCTCCCCAAAAAGCTGCAGCAACTGTGCTAGGTTTATTTTCATCCATCACTGTCAGCATTTTTTCATCTGGAAAGCCACCATCTTCCAAAATAGTTACTAGAATGTCATCTCTCTCAGCAGCACTTGACTCCAAATTCATGTCTTCCTAGTGTGAACTGTGATTACCATCTGGCCTGTCTCAGTAAGAGGAAAGAACAGGGGAAGTTTCCCAGTATCCTGGCCAAATTTCCTCCCTATTCAGTATGAATATCTCCTTGAGTCTTCCGTAAAAAGAGGCCACTGGTCTAATGGAACTTACTCAGTCAAGAAAGTACAAATCAATAAAATACATAAATTATTTTATATAAATGTAAATTAGCTGGTCTAAAGGCACTTTTAGTCTCCATCCAAGAGAGGCAAAAATAAATTGCAAAAGAGAAAACATATTACAAAGATTAAATAAAATTCAACTACAATGAAAAGAAGTCATAATTGTCCCACAGAAAAAGTTTATACCACAAGTAATATATTAAATTTATTTGGATACACTGTGTTATGGAAAAATGAATAGCTAAACCCTTAACAAAACAAATCCATACATCTAAATATTTATCCCAACACTGGATGCTGACAGTAAATTGATAGGATAAACTTAATTTGAAATGCAGATATTTTTAGCATCACTGTGCACACTATTGCTCATTTATCAGAATTCAGCATGTCATTGTGCATTTCTCAACACTTCAATTATCTAAACAATCACTACAGATGAGACCTATTCACACAAATATAGAAAACAATGATACGTTTTAGACTGCATACACAATCCCCCCACAAAAAATACATCAACAGAAACAAACCTCCAGAAAGCACAGTTGTGTAATGAAACTTACAACAACAGTAGATGTTCGAATAGATCACTTCTGCAGTTGTCTAAGCTATATAGGTTATATCCTGCAACAGCATATTAATGGTCGGCCAACTTCCAAAGCTTTCGAGCACCTTATGTGTGCCCAGACTCAGACTGTTGATAGGTTGAGCAGATAAGGATGCCAATATTAGTCTGGGTGTCATGCCCACCACAACTTTCCAGCCAACTGAAAAAGGAAGACTAGAGCATGTAAAAACGCCAGTGCTAGGTATATAAAAATCAGTGCCCTCACCCTAGCAAATAAACTCATACAAAAATAAGGATACTTGGGGGAATACAGTGACAACTGCAGCAGTGATCTATTAGAGCATCTACTGTTATGGTAAGTTTGCTTAGACAGCTGTACTATGTTCATCATTAGATCACTGCTGTAGTAGCTAAGCTATATGGGTAGAATATCAAAGCTCAGACAGTTCGGGAGGATGAATAATAAGGGCTCAGGAGTCCCTTGAGAGTTGTTCTAGCAAAGCCTGCTCTAGACCTGGAAAAAGATTTCAGTTTGTAGTGCTTTGTGAAAGAATTACAGAGGATGAAGTTGCAGCCCCTACAGTACTTCTAACGTTCAACCCTTTCCAAAACACCACTGAAAAAGCCAAGGCCCTAGTACGGCCTTGACCCTTCCTGGAGTTAAATTAATACGGTCGGAATATCAAATGAAAATAGCATGAGACAACCATTTGGAAATTACTTTGATACTGGTTGTCTTTTTCATTAAGAACTGAACAACTGATTAGAATTTTTGAAAGTTATATTTCTGTCATGATAGTATCTGGGTTTTGTCTGTGAACATCAAGATTACAAAGAATTCTTTCTCAACTCGGACTTCCAGTATGGTGCAGATGCAGTAGCATTTTAGAATCAAACTCCAGTTAACAAAGAAAATCTAAGTGTCTATCCAATGTCCAACAGTACATTTTACAAAGATACCTGACTGGGGGACATATTATGAAGAAAAAAAGTGAAATCTAAGAGTAAACAGCATAAAGTATGCTTCCCAACTCTACAAGCTCCACAAAGAGCACTCCTGTCCTTCACTTGCTTATGACTTCTTCAGATGCCCCCACACAGTTACAGTCTAAGAAGACTTAACCACTCTGGTCTACTTCTTCAATGTCCTAGAACCAGACTTCATTTAATTAAACATGCCTTCTTCATTCTAGGCTCCAAACTCTGGGAATCCCTCACAACTAATCTTAAAGACCTCATATCATACCCGTCATTTTGTGCTCAACTTAATGACCTTCACAACTCCAAATCAGTTTGCAAATGCTTTCCCTCTGGACATATTATCCAACCCCCAACTTTCCCCTGCACAAGTCAGGCATCTTTGTTTTCATCACATTATTTCCATACACTAATATGTGACATCTTTCCACATTGTGTACAGTTAATTTCTGCATGCCCCTCACCTTACTTTTGATATCTTATGCACTTTGTGCTTTGTCTCTTCACTGTTTCTCTCTCTTCTTTCTCTTCCCTACTTAGCCTTTCCATTGCTCCCTGTACTGCGTACTTATTATTATTATTACTGCACTACTATCTTCATACATTTTGTTTGCATTCAAAATACTGCTTGTTAACTTAATTTTATACTGTCATTTGTCCAAATTGAGACTGAAATAGGTCCATTTAGATCAGTGCTCTACCCTGTTGACAAATTGAATAAATAAATAAATAAAAGTAGCAGCCAGTGACTTGAGCAATGAGACTTGTAGGTCTGTCAACGTGGTGGCCATGTAGCAGAACTAACCAAGAGAATCAGAGATCACCTTACTACACCCACATCCGCTCCGCAGTCAAGAAAACTCACAAAAAGTTAGGTTTCCTCTACAGGCACAACTGCTTCCTAAGCCCCTCTACCCTTCAAACTCTTGCATCCAGCTTCCTACTCTCCTCCCTTATGCATGGTGCCTCTCTCTTCACCAATCTCCATCTTGGCCTTTGGTCCAAACTTGAATCCTGCTACCACAAGATCTCCAAATTTCCAACTAATTCAAAAAACTCATCTCACCACTGCCACTCCTTCCTCACCCTCAATTGGTTTGAACTACCCATCTACCTCAGTTACCTATAACTCACCATTGTCCACAAGCTCATCTTTAAACCTGTCAACTGCCCAGCTCTCGTTACTTCTTTAAAACCTTACATTCCCAACCACTCACTCAGATCCAAAAACCAAAATCTCCTTCAGGTCCACAAACCTGCATGACCTCCTGGCCATCTACTGCTGTCCCACTCCTTAGCTAAACAGTGGAACTCTCTCCCCACACACCTATGCAACCTACCTAACCATACACATTTCAAAACTCATCTACTCTCTCATCTTTCTTCCAAATGGGAATGCCCTTACCACGCTCCAACAATGTTTAATTAGCTGTATGAACTATTTCCTTTTGTAACATGTGAAATGAATGGTATACCCCCCATTAATCTACTTGACATGCAACTTCATGTAAGGAAATGCCACACGGAAGAAAGATTGCTGTTCTCAGCAGTGAAATACATTAACTGTACACATCCATCTCGAAAATAAAAGATACCTGCACTTTATATTAAACAGAGTGAAGCCTCAACATATAACTCTGATAATCGGTTAGAGTGACAGCTAGCAGAACAAGACCATACAGTAAATGTATGTAATTACAGTTATATCAGTACTTACTGTAGCCTCAGCGCTGATAAAGTACAACCACCTTAGAGGTGGTAAGGAATTCTAAGACTGCACTAGAAACATAGGAAACAAACACAAATTTGCATAGTTTCCATCGTTTGCTTAAACTTTTATTTGTTTTCTTATGTTTTTTGTGGATTTACATTTGGATAGATGGATAGATGCATTATTAAGGGGACATTAAGGAGAAAAAAGGGGCCACATTATATATAATATGCTAATAGTTAGGGTATGGGGAAAAACAAAATGTTCGAAGTATTATAGAAACTAAGGTGCTTCAAAAGATAAGGGACATTAGTCAGCAAAACCACGTGGGAGTACAAGCAATAAGAATATTACTACTATTGATGGTATGAGCACATACAGTATTATTACATGCAGTATGAATGGACCAGCTAATCTCATTAAGTGAGCAAGGGTTATGAACACAAAAAGAGGCAAGCTTTGTGACCCTTCAGGAAACCCGCCTGGGTAATGTTAAGTATGATAAGCTTGCCACAAAAATGTATGAAATCTTGGGAACTCCAGTTAAAATGGAGAAAGAAGGAGAGGTTTTTTTGCTGAAAAGGAAAAAAAATAGTCTTTTTGAGATAGTGGATCAAACAGAAGATGAGATGGGCAGATATATCGTAGTTAAGTGGGATGTACAGGAAACCCGTTTGCATTAGCAGTCATACAGCTGCCCCCAATAAATACAACCTTTGTATTTAGAAATCTGATACCAGAAATTCTAAAACTACAGGAAGGAGTTTTAATGATAATGGGAGACTGAATTACCATTTTTCAAGACGGAGAAGCAACAGGAGGGAAGAAAAAATCAAGTTAATGAAAATGGAAAAAAAAGTGGTCTGGATTTTTACACGAGTCTTACAGATGTACATAGCCTGGAAAGGTATAGAAACAAAAATGATTTTACTTTTTTACTCAGCTCGACACCAAAGATAATCTAGGTGAGACAAAATTATAATCTCTATGGAGCATAGAGAAATAATTAGGGAGATTAAAACTAGCCCAATAGTTACATCAGATCAAGTATATGTTCTCTCGCCCAGGGGGTGAAGGGACGGAAACATGGAGATTTCCAACCTATTAGTTAAAATCAGTCAACTTTAAGGATTGGGTAGGAGGCATACTAACATAAAACTTGCCAACACGGGGAACACCAACAATACAATGGGGTGACATTAAACAGTAAATAAGAAAGGTATTCCAAACATATTTTGCCATTAAAATGATAACAGATCAGAGAAACAGAATGATCATGTTACGTATGCTTAAAGGGTTACAAAGGAAGTGACCAAATCTAACAGCAGATGAAAAGAATATGATGCAGCTGTTGCTGAATGAGATTCAGCAACAGGAAGATGAAACACAAACACACCACACAGCATGAGAGTGCCATCAGGAAAGCTATAACAGCAAACTGTAGACAGGCAGATATACCAAATTAGGGAAGAGCATACAGATCAAACATTAAGTTATGTGAAACAGAGAAAGAACTATATACAGCAGAGCATGGGGAGGAGGGCTTTGCAACTAAGACTGGTGCATACTTAAAGTAAGTGGACTTAGTGAAGATCATTAACATGCAGCAAAGTTTAATGGTTAAGGAGAAGACAGCAAATGAACTAAGAGAGGTGGTACAGTGTCAGGCTGTAGGGAAATCACCAGGAATAGATGGCAGTGTAATCAAATTGTGGAAACTAGGTGGAGAAAGGACAATAGCTACATAGGTAAGCTTAATGAACAAGGTCATGAGTACAAAGAAAATCTGAAGAAGCTGGAAGAAAGGATTGATAGCAACAATACAAAAGGAAGGGAAGAACTGACAGCAAGTGAGTTCATACTAGCAAATAACAATACTAAACCACGACTATAAAGTATTTATGGCTTTGATGGCCTGCCACCTAGAAAACATTATACCTCAAGTAATACATCCGGATCAAAGATGATTTATTTAAAGACAGACCGATATTTGACAACATAATTAGAACCCTGCTAATCATACACAAAGCCCAGCAAAGAGCCTCTCCCCACCATGGTCTTGAGCTTAGATGCAGAGGAGGCTACTGATCAAATGGAATGGCCTTATTTTTTTGCAGTACTAGCAAAAATGTTTTATTCCAGAAGAGTGGTTATCTCTAATGGGGAATATCTATAAAGACACTCCAGCCAGAGTTAAAAGAACGGTCAGAATGTCACAGCTATTCTGCATAACTGGAGGCATGAGGTAAGGATACCCCACCCCTCACCCCCCAAGCTTTATGCACTCTGTTTAAAGCCACTGGTGCAAGACATCAGGGATTCTAAGATAAAGGACTTTAAGTGGGGTCACTTAAATCTTAATTTGGCTCTACATGCAGACAACATAATTATGATCCTGACCAATTGGCATACGACTTCAGCAATATTACTTCCTAAACTGGAGCAGTTTGGAAGGCTCTCAGAATATAAGATTAGCTTAGAAAAACAAGAGCAGTAACAGTCAACATAAAAGAAGATTTAAGAAGCTTTCTCTCAAATCAAAATACAAGACAAGATTACATTATCTGGGAGTCGGGTTAAGAAATACATATAAAGATTATATTGTAAAATCATACACTGAATTCTATACAAACATTAAGGCAAAGTTTAATCAGTAGAAAACATTTGAATCTGGATCTTGACCACAAACTGCAGGTTTTAAACTGCAAGTACTCCCACCCATATTGCACTTAGGACAATTATTTTGCTCAGAACTTAAGCCATATGACAATGTGTATATGACATTGTGCAACTGGATGAAAGATTTTTTGAGGAATGGGGAATGGCTGAGAGTGGCATGGTCAAAACTAACACTGCCTAGGCAGCAAGGAAGGCTGGTGGCTTTTGATATAGATAAATATATGGTGGTGCTTAGGTTGCAGTTAAGTGTCAAGATATGACATACATGATGAGATGGAAGGAAATGCTACTAGGAAATTGCTCTGGCTACATCAAAAGTCTTGTTGGAGATATTTTGGGATACGAGAATAGGGAGAGGACTGTCAAGCTTGTTGGCTGACCTAAGAAAAGATGTTAGAAAATATTTTAATAAGAAAGAGCCAAGGGAATGGGGAGATATGATATATTGCCAATAGGCTGTAAATAATGGAATAGTAAGGGGAAAACAGTAGCAGGTAAATCGGGGCAAAAAAGAAAAATATTAAAATATTGGGAAAATATGAGTGGAAAGAATTGTGAAAACGGGTTGAAATACAACCCAAATTAGTATTACCCAACCATACAATCAGCTTATATCCAATTCTGTTTTGAGAAGCATGAAACACTAAATGGTCTACGCAAGGAGAAAAAAAGCTAGTAACTATCATACATAGAATAATAGAGACATGGCAGAATAGGAAAATAAAAGTACAGATAGCTTATCTTTACAAAAAGTTGCAGAAGAACAATATGCTGGAAGAAGAGAAATTGAAAAAGGGTGAAAAGAGGTCCTAAAAGTTGAAATAACTAATCAACACTGGCAGAAAATCCATATTCTCCCGGGAAAAGCCCTTAGATCATGCCAGTTTAGAATATTCACATGGAAGTGTCTGTGTATTTTTATACACCTGCAAAGCTAGCAAATAATTTCCCTACGCAGTCAGTCAGTCTCATGTTGGAGATTTATTCTAAGGACAAAAGGTACCAGGAGCACATCTTTTGTCAATATGAAGAACTGACCTAATTTAGTTATACAATTCAGGATATAGTTAGAGGACTTACAGGTTTGCTGATGAAATTCTTATCATATTAAAAAAACAAAAGCAATTAAAATTTATTAGAGCATTTGGCAGCTTTTATTTAGCAAAAGGGTTCAGTTTTTATGTGGTTTGTTTTCCCATTTCTGTTCCTTATAGGTTTATAGGTTCATAGGAAGGTGCTAGGTTATTGGCCCTACGGCCTTATAAGCCTAGCCAAAAATGTACCCTGGCTTTCGCCACCCAAGAAAATTATTTTCCTGTGCCCCTGTCGAGCAGAGCCACAGAAGTGATCCCCGGGGTGAATTTCCTATTTCCCATCCAATCATCAAGATTTTTCTTGAAGAATGCTAATGAGGAGCTCTGTTTGACATAGATAGGTAGTCAGTTCCAGAGTATGGGAAGTCTCTGGGACAGGAATCTATCCCTCCAGCATGTTCTGTTTATTGTGGTGACAAGGTTTAGGTCCCTGGAGCGTGTAGCTTGGAGGGATTTCTTTAAGTGGAGCATGCCCAACAGCTCTGGGTTTGACATGGCTTTGTATGTTAGGCAGAGGTCACCTCTGAGTAGGTTTTAAAGCTTTTTTAGTAGAGGAGTTACAGAACTGGGGTTAGACATTAAGTTAGATCATTTTTACAGGGATATTGGGTGGAAGCAGATTTCACAAAGCCCCAAAAGGAATTACTAGTAATTATATCTCTTGCAGCAAAGAAAGTGATTACCAGGTGACAAAAGACTTCACAGGGACCCAGGAAGCAAGAGATGATTATCCTAGTACAGCAGATTAGAGAAAATTAAGAAAGATAATAAATGGTAGACAAACATGAATTTGTAAGTAGATGGTTACCTTGGTTAACCTATCAGGAAGGAAATAAATAGCAGTGGATACACAGAATTGAAATTCTTATCAAACTTATGATCTTGTAAATGGGAGAAACTATCTGTCCCTAAGCTGATCCTTAAAATGATGCTAAGTTATTCTTAATATTATATTTTCTTTTCTAATAGATGCATTAGACAGTAGTTTTGGTGAATATCTTTCCTTTCCTCAAATGGGCACAAGAAAGACAAGATTCTTGCCAAACGTAATTGAAGCTGAACAGATACATTTCCAGAGAATGTTTTTTGCTTATCTTTTTTTTCTTCTTTATACTGTCCTTACCTATTGTAATGACAGTTAAAAGTGCTTTATTTACCAGAGAGATATACATGCTAATTTAATTTCTCTGTGTTTCTGATGCCATAATAAAAAGGTTTTGATTAACAAAAAAATAATTTCTCCATCATTATTAGGTTCTGAAAAGAAGACAGTGAGATAGATAGCTTGGCTCACAATAAACATGGCATCACTTTACACATAAATGATTGATTTGTTCTCAAAGAGACTTGTTTGATCTTTATGGAACATGAGATAAAGTTCACCTACCATAGCAGCTTTTCTAACTCAGATATTCTTCTTGTACAAATCAGAGCAACAAGCAACATTTTTTTTCCATGTTAAGAACCTCAAATCAATCTGATGAGCTGATTCAGATGGAGAAAGTGTTTATGTTTCCAAAATAAAATTAAGATACCAAAGAGGAGAGCCTTGTTTTCTAGGTAGATGAAACATGAGAGTTTATCGAAACAGAAGGATCTATGGGCAGACATGCTGAAATGGCTAAAAGATGAACCTTGACAGAGGAATAAAATGAGGAAAGTATAACAACTCACACGTTGTAGAACTAGAGATACGGTAGCCTTATACGAGTCTTTGCTCTTAATGTGGCACCAACTAAAATATTTTCCATTTGCTAATACATGATTTCTTAGTAGCAGGTTTCTTTACCTCCTTTAATACCTGCTGCATGGACTCAGAAAATGGAATTTAAATACATTTTAGGCACCTATCATCCAATCACTCTGTTGATGTTGTTTCAAGTCGGGGTATATAAAAAACACTCCCTGATTAGTGCAAGAAGGTCAAATCTGTGAGGAAGCTTGTGGTGACTGCCCTAGGCCATTTCCAAAAGAAGTACCACTGTGGCCAGGGCAAAAAGGGAGTCACCATAATGACCTTTAGAGAGTCCTTCTGAATCTTTAAAATGACTCCAGATGTTACTGGATAGGTATACAGTAACATTCCTATCTAGGGAAATGAGAATGTATCTGTTTTCCAGGTCTGCTTGCAAGATGTCCTGAAGCATAATTGTTTCAGGTGTTTGTTAACAGAGGCAAGCAGATCTATTTGAGTTGCTTCAAAAGCTGAATCAAATACTGGAAGACCCCTAAATTCAATTTCCATTCATGAGGATCTGTCCTAGTGTTGCTCAGCTTGTATACCACAAAGTGTTGCTCTGACAGAATGTAAGAAGCCTGAAGAGTGAGATTATGCTGAATTGTTATATGCCACACTACCATAGCTAATCACAGAGGTTAATATCTGGACACTACCTTAGGCATAAATGTAGGGTTTATCCTCAGAGAAACCCTGTCTGGATGAAAAATTATGAAAGGTTCCACAGCCATGAGTGCTTGTAACTCTGAGACTCACCTTGCAGAGGTTATTGCTAGGAGCAGGGCTGTTTTCCAGGATAAGAATTTTATATCTGCTGTTGATGCTGGCTCGAAAGGAGGCAGTTTGAGTTTTTCCAAAACATAATTGAGGTTCCAGGCCGGAACTGGTGCTCTCCTTGGAGGTCTAATGTTTTTGGCCCCTCTAAGGTACTGCCTTATTAAAGGATGAGAAAAGATAGGTGGATCCATATTGTAATGGGCTGAAATGGCAGAGGCATGAAACTTAATTGATGAGAAAGAAAGGCCTTTGTTCAGCATCTCAGTTAGGTATTGTAAAATTTGAGGGATATTTGGTACACACGTGTCACTGCCTTGGTCCTGGTTCCAAGCACAGAATCTCTTCCATTTTTCTGCATAAAATTTTCTGGTACTGGACCTCCTGTCCTCCAAGATAACATCCGTAACAGCTTTTGAAAGAGGAGTGTTCTGAATGGCTACATTATCCGCCATGCTGTCAGATTTAAGGTCCTGAGATGGCTGTGCAGGATCTGATGATTTTGTTGGGTCAGTAAGTGAGAAGTCTGAGGCAATATCCATGCTGGACCTTGAGACAAGCTCTTTAGGATTGGGTACCAGTACTGGCGTGGCCAGTCTGGTGCAATCAGTATCATTTTTGGCTTCTCTTGTCTGACCTTTAGGTGTACCCTGGGAAGGACAGGCAGTGGGGGAAAAGCATATGCCGTTAGATTTTTCCAGTTGAAGGATAGGGCGTCCACGTTCCATGCTTGCTTGTGATAAATCCTTGTGCAAAATCTCTGCAATTGGCAGTTGTGAGGGGAGGGAAATAGATCTATGTCTGGGCATCCCCAATTCCTTATTATGCTGAAGACTTGTGGATCCATTTTCCATTTGCAGGGATCCATGAGGTTTCTGCTTAGCTCGTCTGCCAGAGTATTTGTTTTTCCTGGCAGGAATTGTGCTTTCAGGTGAACTTGAAAAGCCAATGCTGTGCCCAATAAGGTCATGGCTTGTCTGCAGAGGGGGTAGGAATGTGTACCTCCCTGCTTGTTTATGTACCACATGACCATAGTGTTGTCTGTCTTTATCAGTAACTGTCCTAGATGAAGCAGGTCCTTGAAAGCTGTCAGGGCATTTTGAACAGCTAGCATCTCTTTTTGATTGATGTGAAGATGCATCTGGTTTGCAGGCCATGTGCCCTGAATACATTTTCCTGCCATATGGGCTCCCCAAGCATAATCTGATGCATCCGTTGTCAGTGTCTGTCTGGCTGTGGGTAATCTGAATGGCAGACCCTTGTTGTGGTGACAGGCTTCTGCCCACCATCGAAAGTCTAAACACTTTTTAGATACCATTGTAGTTTCCTCATATGCAGTCTGGCATATGGAATTAGTAGAATGCAAGATGCCATGAAACCCACAGCCTGCAGGATTTTCCTTGCAGATAAGTGGGTTTTTGTTGCCAATTTCTTGAAGTAAAAGTCAGTTGCTTTTGTTTGTCTGGCATGAGATAAGCCATCTGGGCAGTTGTGTTTAAGTTTGCACCCAAGAATATTATCTCTTGAGAGGGCACTAGTTTTGATTTCTTTTCGTTTACTGTGTACCCTAGGCCAATTAGTAATCTTTTTACAAATGCCAGATGCTTCAGAAGAATGTCTTTGTTCTCTGCTTGAATTAGGCAGTCATCCAAGTAGTGATATATTTGAATTCCTTTTTGTCTGCAAAACGCAATTACTGGTGCCAGGCATTTTGTGAAGACCCTGGGTGCAGTAGATAAGCCAAAGGGCAGTGCAGAGAATTGGTAATGCATTGATCCAGCTATGAATATGAGGTATCTTCTGCAAGATTGTCTGATTGGGACATGCAGGTATGCCTCTTTTAGGTCCAAAGTTACGAGCCAAGCCTTCTTGCCCAGCATGGGCAGTAGCTGCTGTAGAGTCAACATCTTGAATTTTGGAACTTCCAGAAACGTATTTAGTATAGACAGGTCCAGTATAGGTCTCCAGGTTTTGTCCTTTCTGGGTACTAGAAAGAGTCTGGAGTAAAATCCTTGCCCCTGCTCTTGTTGTGGTACTTGCTGAATGGCCCTCATGTCCATGAGGGTTGTAATTTGTTTTTGTGCCTCTGCCCATTGATTGTGTGGCAGGTCTAGCATACCTTTTGACCTTGGTAGGGTGTGAAAATGAGACCTGTAGCCTTGGGACACTATGTTCAGGACCCATTTGTCATGGGTAACCATTTGCCAATTTGATGAAAAAAGTGCTAGTTTTCACCTTAAGGGGGCTGCCAAAAGAAAAGTGCTTGGATCTGGCAGATGAAAGTCATTGGGACTGTTTCCTGTAAGGTTGTGATTTGTCTTCTCTGCTTTTGGAGTTAGGAGCACCCCATTGTTTAGGCCTGTATGAGCCTTGGGGCTGAGATCTGCCTCTGGGACGCCTGTATCTGCCTCTTTGTGGTCTGTCTGACACTGGAAAGGACCAATTTTTAGAGGGCCAGTTCCTGCTAAACCTGAGTGGCTGCACCTGTAAGAAATCCTTGACTGTGCATGGATTTTGCTTTATCCTTCATTTTTTTCAACACCTCTTCTGCTTTAGTCCCAAACAAAGTATCATGCTATAATGGTGCATGTAATAATTTTGCTTTAACATGATCAGGCAGATTCTGTTCCTTTAACCAAGCATGCCTCCTAATAAAGTACAGTTTTGTACCTACCATAAATGTAGATGTTTGAGTGCTAATACAGCTGCAGTAATCACATATGGGTTCTCTGCCGTCAGGCGGGTCCTCGGTCGGCCGAATTCCAAAGTCTTGGTCCGGCGTCGGTTGTTATCGCCTTCCTCCCTGACGTCAGTGCGACAGGGGTATATAAGTAACAGCCGACGCCATGTTCTCCAGTCTTTCTTGCCCCAAATGTCAGGTGCCCCCAAAAGGAAGGCAATAGATAAATTATATATATATATATGTATATGATATATACAAGCAATGCAATGTTATCAAAAAAGAGTAGTTGCAAGCAAATACACCATATGAGGATAACCCAAAATAAGTTGTATGAGGAGGTGTTAGCCACTAGTCCTATACCTAGAGGGGAAGGAGGGAGGGAAACCTGTACTGCAGCTGTATTAGCACTCGAACATCTACATTTATGGTAGGTACAAAACTGTACTATGTTCATTGTGCATACTGCTGCAGTAATCACATATGGGTAGAATCCCAAAGCTACGCACAGGGTGGTAGGCACTAGGTAGAACTGGGGTGAGCCAGAATGCCCTGCAACACAGCAGTAGCAAAGCCTGCTCTAGTTTTGGAATATAAAGGCAGGTGGTAGTGTCTTGTGAAGGTATGTACAGAACTCCAAGTGGCTGCCTCCAAGATATCTTTGGTAGGAACTCCTCTGAGGAAGGCTGTAGAGGTAGCTGTGGCCCTGGTGGAGTGTGGTCTGATGCCTACAGGGACAGATTTCCCATGATAGGAGTAACAAAATCGTATGCAGTGGCCTATCCATTTAGAGATTGTCTGTTTGGTAACAGGCTTCCCTTGAGCTCCTACAGCATAAGACACAAAAAGTTGTTGTGATTTCCTGAAAGGCTTTGTTCTGTCCAAATAGTAACGTAGCTGTCTATGGATGTCTAAGGAATGTAGCAGCCTTTCTCCTTTGTTTTGAGGATTAGGGTAAAAGGTAGGTAAGTGTATGGCTTGATTTAAAGCTACCCTGGATACCACTTTAGGCATAAATGACAGGTTGGTTCGAAGGGAAACCCTGTCCTGATGGAAGATAAGAAAGGGCTGCACAGCCATGAGGGCTTGTAGTTCCGAAACCCTACGAGCTGAGGTAATGACCAGAAGGAAAGCTGTTTTCCAGGACAAATGTTGCAAATCTGTTGAGGCAGCTCATTCAAAGGGAGGCAAAGTTAATTTTTCTAGAATGTAATTAAGATCCCAGGCTAGCATTGGTTGTTTCCTTGGTGGTCTTATATTCTTAGCCCCTCTGAGGAATTGTCTTAAAAAGTGGGTGAGAGAATAACAGTGGATCCGTGTTGAATTCTGCAGAAATGGCTGAGGCATGGATTTTTATGGATGAAAATGAAAGTCTACTGTTCAGCAGCTCAGCTAGATACTGTAATACCTGAGGCAAATTCAGTTTTCTAGGGTCCTGGTCTTTTTTCTCATTCCAAGAGCAAAACCATTTCCATTTTGCGGAGTAAGTCTTCCTAGTAGATGGCCTTCTGGCCTCCAGAATGACATCCTGAACTTCTTTGGAGAGTAGGGTCTGCTGTGGTGTTAAGGAATTTTCCATGCAGCAAGATTGAGTGTTTTCAGCTGACTGTGAAGAGTTTTGTAGCTGTGCTGAGTTAGCAGAAGAGGCATTAGAGGTAGAGGCCAGGGAGGAGTATGTGTTAGGCTCCTTAGGAGTGGGTACCAGTGCTGTCTTGGCCAGTCTGGAGCAATCAGTATCATCTTCGGTCTGTCTGCTCTTGCCTTCAAGAGCACCTTGGGTAGAAGAGGAAGAGGTGGGAAAGCGTACACTGTCCATGCTGTCCAACTGAATGAAAGGGCATCCACCCTCCAGGCCTTTGGATGAAATGTCCTTGAACAAAACTTTTCCAGTTGATGGTTCCTGTGGGAGGCGAAGAGATCTATGTCTGGCCTTCCCCATGCTTGGATTATCTTTGTAAACACCTGTGGATGCAGCTTCCATTCGTGTGGATCTGTCATATTTCTGCTTAGATTGTCTGCCAGCGTGTTTTCCAAACCTGGCAGGTACTGTGCTTGAGGTTCGATTTGCCATACCAGAGCCAAGTTCCAAAGTGTCATGGCTAGTCTGCACAGGGTATATGAATGTGTTCCCCCCTTGTTTGTTTATGTACCACATCACTGTGGTGTTGTCTGTTTTTATCAATAATTGCCCTGGATGCAGGAGGTCCTTGAATGCTGTAATTGCATTTATTACTGCCAGCATTTCTTTTTGATTGATGTGAAGGTGCTTTTCCTTTTGGGACCATTTGCCCTGAATGCACCTGCCTGTCATGTGCGCCCCCCCAGGCGTAATCTGAGGCGTCTGTTGTGATGACTTGATTTGCTTGAGGCTTGCAGAATGGGAGACCTGTGTTTGTTTGACATGCTTGGGCCCACCATAGAAATTCCTTTTGCAAACATGGAATTATTGGTATTATTGTTTCCAAATTGTGGCTGTGTTGAGACCACAGGCTTTTTAGGTACCATTGAAGTTTTCTCATATGCAACTTTGCACATGGGATTAAAAGAATGCAAGATGCCATGAAGCCCAGAGCCTGCAGGATTTTCCTTGCAGTAAGCCTGGTACAATTTGCTAGTGTTTTGAAGTACTGAGTTAGTTGCCCTTGTTTTTCTGGCGTAAGATAGGCCATCTGGGTGTTTGTGTCCAAGTTGGCACCCAGGAAAGTTATTTTCTGAGATGGTATTAGCCTGGATTTCTCTTTGTTGATTGTGTATCCCAGAGAATTCAGTAACCATGTTGCATAAGCCAGATGTTCCAGAAGAGTGTGCTTGCTGTCTGCTTGGATCAGGCAGTCATCCAAATAAGGGTAAATTTGTATCCCTTGAAGTCTGCAGTAGGCAATTACTGATGCCAGGCATTTCATGAATACTCTGGGCGCAGTAGATAAGCCAAAGGGCAATGCAGAGAATTGATAGTCGATTGAACCTGCAAGAAATCTGAGGTATCTTCTGCAGCTTTGTCTGATTGGGACATGCACGTATGCCTCCTTGAGGTCCAATGTTACCAGCCAAAACTCCTTGCCCAGCATGGGAAGAAGCTGCTGTAATGTGAGCATCTTGAATTTTGGTACAAGTAGAAATGTATTTAGGATGGATAAGTCCAAAATGGGTCTCCAGTCGGTTCCTTTTCTTGGTACCAGGAAAAGTCTGGAATAAAAACCTTGGCCTTGTTCGTGAGTCGGAACCTCTTGAATGGCTTTCATGTCCATGAGTTTTGTAATTTGTATTTGTGCCTCTGCCCTTTGATTGTGTGGCAGGTTTGGCATGCCTCTCATTTTTGGAAGAGTGTGAAAATGGAATCTGTAGCCTCTGTTTATTATGTCCAGGATCCATTTGTCTGTTGTGATAATATGCCAATTTCCTGAAAATAGTGCCAGCTTTCCTCCCAAGGGTGCTGCCAGCTGAGATTTGCTTGGCATGAAAAGGGGGAAGTCATTGGGTTTGCTTTCTGTATTGTTGTGCACTGTCTTCGCCACCTCTTGGTGCTTGAGTTGGCCATTGCCTGCCTCTATATGATCCTTGAGATTGTCCTCTGCCC
Source organism: Protopterus annectens (assembly GCF_019279795.1). Classification (NCBI taxonomy): domain Eukaryota; kingdom Metazoa; phylum Chordata; order Ceratodontiformes; family Protopteridae; genus Protopterus; species Protopterus annectens. The sequence continues at coordinate 456,160,839 of NC_056746.1, forward strand.
CTTGAGCGGCTGTATCTACCTCTTTGGGGTTTGTCTGTGGCTGGAAAGGACCAGTTTTTTGTAGGCCAATTTCTACTAAAACGAGGTGGCTGTACCTGTAGAAAAGCCTTGACAGTTTGCATAGATTTAGCTTTTTCTTCCATTTTGCGTAGTATCTCCTCAGCATTAGTACCAAATAGCACATCCTTTTGTAAAGGAGCATCTAGTAGTTTAGCTTTAACATGATCAGGCAAGCTTTGTTCTCTAAGCCAGGCATGTCTACGAATGACTGCTCCTGTAGCAGCGGCTCTACTTGAGGCCTCTAATGCATCATAACCACATTGTAAGGTGTGTTTACCCACTTGTTCTGCACTATGTATCATATCTTGCAATTCCTTCAAATCTGGTTGTTCAGGTTGAGATATTTTGTTTCTTAATTGAGATAACAGAAACTGCTGATATTTAAGCATATGGAACTGACAATTTAAGGCCCTCATGGCTAGGGTGGTCGAGGTGTATACCTTTTTCCCCCACCTTTCTAAGGATCTAGATTCCCTTTCGGAAGGTAGTGGATTCTTGGCAATAGAGGCCTTCATTCCCTTGGGGCCTTGAGAAATGGTCTCAGGGTCAGCATTATGGCTTTTGAAAAGAAACTGGTGAGAGTTAGGGACTCTGTAATACCTATCAGGTTTGACTGGTGCAGCAGGCAGGGAATCCGGATTGAGACAAGCCTCCGAGTAAACATCATCAAGTATGTCCAGGACAAGAGGTATAGCCAGAGGTCTGTGTTGAGGTAACAAAAGAAATTCCCTAAGCCTTTTCTTGGAATCAGAAAAGTCTTGGCCTTCCCAATGGAAGTGCTCCCTCAAGGTGTGCAAGGTTTCCCCAAAAGAAAAATCCTCTGGGGGAGATACAGAAGGAATGGACTGTTCTGCATCAGAATCTTCATAAGGGGAGTACGAGTGTTCCTCCACATCAGAATGTTCTGAGAAAATGGAGCCCTGTTCAGAAGAGGGAGAGTCTTCCTCCACGCTGGGTCTCTTGTCTGGAGGGGGTTGGGAACCCCTGATATAGGAAATTAAATCCTCAGCCGTTTTAAGCATCTGCTTTTTAGGCCTGGGGCCTGGGGATGGGCCCTGTGCAACAGGCCTCTTGGAATGCATGGCTGATTTGGACTTAGTGAAGGCCTTAATGGAAAAGGAAGAGGGTCTAAATACACCCTGGGTGGAAGTGGACCTGTCCACATTAGGAGGCTCAACACTCACAGTGGTTTTGGTGGTTGTAGTCTGAGTTAGGGCCGAGGTACCAGCGGTCTCGGGTACAGAAGACACCACCCATGAAGTGTCGTCGGTAGTCAGGGACTGCATAGGTGTCTCACTGAGAACCGGACCACGTGCAGCCGGTTTTGGCATGGTGTCGGTGGGGACCTCGCGTGTCGGTCCTTGTCCTTTCGTTTTTTGGACAAAACGGTAGTCGGAGTATCCGACGACATTTTATAATCAAAGGCTTTACCAAAATAATGTTGGGCGAACTCCGCCCAACGCTTAATAGTGCGTTTATTGAAAGTAGCGCAAAAGCGACAGCCCGAGACGTCGTGGTCTGGGCCTAAACAAGGTATGCAGAGGGAATGGAAATCCTTATTTTATTATTGCTTCCCACAAGAAATGCAAATGTTAACTTTGTCTGACATCGGTCTGAGGCAAGAAAAGTTTCCCCAACGGGGTACTTAGCTTTAAAGAAGACTTCGGTTTCCAATTTTTCGTAAATTCAGGAGCTGGCCAACCGGCACTTGCGAACTGCTTCTGCTTCGGGCACCGCGTGGCAAAAAAGACTGGAGAACATGGCGTCGGCTGTTACTTATATACCCCTGTCGCACTGATGTCAGGGAAGAAGGTGACAACAACCGACGCCGGACCAAGACTTTGGAATTCGGCCGACCGAGGACCCGCCTGACGGCAGAGAACCCATATGTGATTACTGCAGCTGTATGCACGATGAACATCAGATCCTGTAACAGTGGCCCTGCAAGAGGCCTCCAGTGAATCATAACCACATTGCAAAGTATGCTTTCCCACTTGTTCAGCTGCATGCAATAAATCCTGCAATTCCTTGTTCTCTGAACATTCAGTATTTGTCAACATTTTCTGTTTAAGCAGTGACATTAAATATTGCTGATATTTAAGCACATGAAACTGACAATTTAAAGCCCTTACAGCCAGGGTAGCAGAAGTGTAGACTTTTTTCCCCCATCTGTCTAAAGCCCTAGAATCCCTATCAGAGGGGACAGGGTTTTTTGCAGTGGAAGCTTTAACTCCTTTGGGACCCTCAGATATAGTTTCTGGGTCAGCAGCGGGGTTTTTATATAGGAATTTATGTGAATCTGGGACCCTGTAGTATCTGTCTGGCTTAGCAGGTGCAGGGGGTAATGAGTCAGGGGACAGACCGGACTCTGAAAATACATAATCTACAATGTCCAGAACAGGTGGAATAGCAAGGGGTCTGTGCTGAGGAAGTAGCAGAAAGTCTCTGAGCCTTTTCTTAGATTCAGAATAATCTTGGCTCTCCCAGTGGAAATGCTCCCTCATGGTATGCAGGGTTTCCCCAAAAGAATAATCCTCAGGAGGAGAGGCTGAAGGAATGGATTCTTCAGCATCAGAATCCTCATAGGGAAGCATGGAGTAATCCTGTTCAGAAGAGGAATCAGAGGAAATAGAAACCTGATCAGAAGAATCATACTCTGTCTCTTGCCTAGGCGTCTTATCAGGAGGGGGATGGGAGCCCCCTGATCAAACTAATTAGGTCTTAAGCAGTGACATTAAATATTGCTGATATTTAAGCATATGAAACTGACAATTTAAAGCCCTTACAGCCAGGGTAGCAGAAGTGTAGACTTTTTTCCCCCATCTGTCTAAAGCCCTAGAATCCCTATCAGAGGGGACAGGGTTTTTTGAGCATCAGTTTTTTAGGCATGGAAGTCTGAGAAGGAGAATGCTGTACTTGTTTCTTTGTCTTTAGAGCTGCTTTAGTCTTTGAAGCTGAAGATGGCTTAATATATAGTTGCGTAGGTCTGAGGACACCCTCAGAAGCCGATGCCTGCTCAGCGGCTCCGGACCCATCTGAGGGAATGATTTCCGAGTGTCCAATACCTTGAGTTTCCAGAGGCCCAGTTGGCTCCACGTGGGAGTTGGAAGTGGCCTGTGGCTCTTAGGTAGCGGGCACCAGGGGCTGCGTAAGTGCCTCACTGAGAACTGGCGAACCGGCGACTGGCCTAGCAGAGGCTTCGTCATCAGTTTTGGACCGCCGATGCCTATCCTTTCCCTTGTCCTTGCATTTTTGTAAACTCTGGTTGTCGGCTGGTCTGATGGCATTATATAATTAAATCTTCGGCCAAAGTAATGAAATGCAAAATCGAACTGACACTTGATAGTGCGTTGGTTTAATCTAGCACAAAACCGACAGCTAGCAACATTGTGATCAGGGTCTAGGCAAGGAATACAGTAAGAGTGAAAATCCTTATGAGGTATTTGCTTCCCACAAGAAATACAATTGTTAACTTTTTCTGACATCAGTCTGGAGCAAGAAAAAAGTTTCCCCAATGGGGTACTTAGCTTTAATGAAGACTTCGGTTCTGAAATTCGGATTTGAAAATCACAGGAGTTGGCCGACCGGCACTTGCAAACTGTTTTTGCTTCGGGCACCGCGCGGCAAGAAAGACTGAAGAAAATGGTGTCGGCTGCATCTTTTATACCCCTGGCGCACTGATGTCAGGGAAGAGGCGACAGCAACCGACGCCGGACCTAGTCTTTGGAATTCTGGCTGACTGAGGGTAGCCTGCCAGCAGGATAACCCAAGAGTAATGACTGCAACACTGAAACACAATGAACGCCAGCTGAGTCATAAACCCGCTTCAAAGAATATTTGCTTACCAGAGAACACAAGCAATAAGAGCATTTAGAGAAGATTTTCCCTCAGATGAAGGAAAGATGGAAGTTATGTTCCTCATATTCTCAAAAGAAGCAAACAAATTTAAGATGAGTTGATAATTATGAATTCTGGAAATCAGAAGACAGAAAAACACACGCTTTCCCTAAATGTATCAAAATCTTTTCCATCCTTGTCATAGGGAGAGAGGTTAGCATTTATTGCATGTTTAGCTGTAGAAGGATTTGACTGGGAAATCATTGAACTGTCTGATTTGGGATTAGAAAATGAGTATTTTTAAGACTGAGGAACTTTAGTCTATCTCTTTCTTATAGGCTGCAGGCTGAAATAAAAACATCCACTAAAGCTGGTAGAACAGGCAGAATAGCAAAAGGCTGACAAAACTCCGGTTGTAATAAGTCAAAATATTTTTTCAGAGAAACTGGAATGTTATTTTGTTCCCACTGAAAATATCGCTTCATTCAAGAGATGGTTTCAGGAAAGGAAAAAATCTTCAAAGAGAAAATCTGAAGAAATATCCTCCTCAGAATCAGAATCTGTTGTCTGAGGCGAAATAACAAAATTTACTCTGTAAAATCCATTCCCTGTTCATCAGATTTGGAAAAAATGAAGGACAAGAGAATTTTTTTTTTTCCTTTAGCCAGAAAAACTAGAATTTGTGCAGTTAACAGCCTGAACTAAGCCCAGAGATAAGCCCAATAAATCTTCTCTGTCTAGAAAAGACAGACTGGAAAAGCTAAATGTTTAACTTTTTGCCTATTGTTGCAAGGAAAATCCATAGAAGCAGTGCAAACACAGCCAGAGACATCATATGAGGGAACAGGCATCTTGGTATGGCAAGGCAGAGAGAGGGAGAGGCATTTCCCTCTCCTTCTTCCAAGACCAAGTGGTTCCTCCCATACCAACAGAGGACACTCCAACAGCCATAGAGGACATGTCTAACCCCTGGTCCATGGTAAATGAAATGACCACACACGAGAAAACCAGGGAAAAAGAGGAGTGTTCTGAGGAACCTAACAAAGGCCCCGGCAGGGTCACCCATCTATGGCTCTGACAAAGAAGCAGCCTGTTGAACTAGCAAATGGTAGCTAGCACTTTTCTTTTTCTTGTGCCTGGAGGAAGGACCTGTAATCGAAATGTAAAGTAAACTTTATAATAAAAAGAAAAGTTTCTAGTCAAAACAGTAAAAGTAAGCACACAGCTTTAACTGATAAGAGCATCTTGACTCAGTCCTCCCCACAAAAAATATAAACCTAACTTAAAAATAAACAGGACTTTCCAAAGTACTGTTTTTTTTAGATAAAAAAAATTTGTGTCTTTCGGCTTTTCCTGGTTAGGGGTCGCCACAGTGGAACTCCGGTCCACTAATGATTGGCAGTAGATTTTTACGTGCTGGCTTGCCGGGCCTAACGCACAGCCTTCAACGAAGGAATGCCCATTCACGCATGTCGACACACAGAAGACGCTCTAACTGAGAATCGAACGGGCAACGTCTAACTGTGAGGCGACAATGCTACCGCAGCACCACCACAGGTTTTTAGATAAAAATAAATAAATAAATAAATCTGGAAAATTTCTCCTTGAAGGAAACTTATCTGCTTAGCAAGGAGAAAATGATAGCCAACTATTGATCCTTGAAAGCACAGAAGAGACGTGCTTCAACGGCAGGAAAGCTTTGAAGGGATTGGCACCCAGACAGCTAATTTTCTCCCTTGACTTATCAAGTAATCAATGGCCTGAGCATGTGAAAAGCACAAAAAGCTTTGGAAGTTGGCACTGCAGCAATAATCTAATGATGATTTAAACAATTAGAATAAAAAATAAAATAACTTAAGGATAAAAGAAAATCAGAACTGTAATCAACTAATTTAAAATAATATTACTGGCCACACAGATCCAAATCAAAGCATATGCACTAAATAAGGTTAAACCAAATAAAATGCAAAATGAAACTATAATTCTAACAATTCTCAACACAACACTCAATATATTGCTATAATACCTTAAAACTACTATCAAGATTAAAAAAAAACTTTAAAACTTACAATGACAGAACTGGTCAAAAAACTACATAATGGACATAAATGCCGTATTCAAAAGTATACTACATATTATATATGATAAAATAAATGGGAAACTGTAATCCAAGCTAAACAAAATACAGAAAATTAGACAAATATGGAGTGTGTGGGGTTCTGTTTTGGGTAATGAATGAAATATTTTGTACTGCAGGTTTAATAACATGATTTATGGTAAATGGATGGCTCCCTAAACTATCATTATAAGATATTTAATTTATCACACAGCAGGCATCCAACTATTACAAATTTATTTATTTTATGCATATCGGCTTAGCTTGGGAGTGCCTTCTGTGTGCAGTCTGCATGTCCTCCCCACGGTTGGGTAGCATTCGAAAGACATGCGTGCGTAAATGGGCGTTCCTTCGCTGAAGGTTGGGGGTCGAGCTGGCAACTCGGCATGTCGTAAAAATCTACTGCCAATCATTAGCGGACCGGAGTTCCGCTGTGGCGAGCCCTTACCAGGAAAAAGACAAAAGAAAAAACAACAACAACATGCAGTGTGCATATGTGTGCAATATGTATCTGCTTCAGTTTTTGGAAATAGAAGTGTATCTGTTTTCTTAGAATTGTTAACTGGGAGAGAGCATTGATGCAACAGAACCTTTTTCAGGCTTAGCTGGGTATAAAAACACAATGTACTGACAGAGGTGAAGTTTACATAAATTTTGCAGAACTTGATGATGCACAGAGTCCTGATAACTTATGCAGAGATCTCAAAATCTTAAAAGCTAACCAAGTTGAACACTGTAGAAACGTGGGTGTAGAAACTGATTCAACCCATCAAACTAAATGCAAAATGTCTCAAATATGTTTTCATTATTTCCCACACCCCATCACTGACAACTAAAACTGCATGAATTCAGAAAAGCTGGAATATAACATATGTCTCCATCCCAATGTCTGTTCAGTCTTGGAGTTGCAATATATGTCTGGATGGGAGTATATGGACTGAGGAAGGATCTTCTCTCTCTCCTTGTAAAAATGCTTTCAAAGACATTTAGTTTAAATCTTTCTCTTTGGCTCCTGTTATTTTCAGATATTTTTTAATAAGAGTCTTGAGTACTGACAGCAAGTTTGGAAGGGTGGATTTTGAAATGTCAAACTTCTAAAATGTTAAGTGGATACTTTAAATACATATTCAAACAAATTAAAAGTTCAGTCTGGCACATTCTTGCATTCAGCTAATAAATTCTGCTGGTCTTTAACAAAAAGCTAGGAATACTTTATGACTCTTGATTGATCTACTGATGGTTGGGAGTTCACTGTAAAGGGATGTGCCTTCAATTACTTTATGTTCTTTCTAGTGTCTGTAGATAGCAAGTTGGACAATATCTAACACATCTTTGTCTGTTAAAATTTTACTTTTATTTAATAATGAAAGCCTCTGCCCACTGATCTTCCAAAGAGATGCACCAAAATCGAACATCTTCTCCATTTAAATATTTAAAACAATCAGCATCTTAATGACTCAACCAATCAATCAAGTCCACTTAAAAAGGTTCATCATATAGGTTCATAGGTAGGCACTAGCCTATCGGCCCAAGGGCCTATATAAGCCTAGCCAGCAAGGTTCCATGGCGTACGCTACCCAAGAAAGTTATTTTCCTGTGCCACTGTCAAGCAGAGACACAGAAGTGATCCCCGGGGTGTATTTCCTATTTCCCATCCACTCATCAAGATTTTTCTTGAAGAGTGCTAATGAAGAACTTTGCTTGACATAGATGGGTATCTTGTTCCAGAGTATAGGAAGTCTCTGGGACAGGAATCTATCCCTCCAGTGTGTCCTGTTTATTGTGGTGACAAGGTTTAAGTCCTTAGAGCATGTAGCTTGGAGGGATTGGGATTTCTTTATGTGTAGCATGTCCAACAGCGTTAGGTTAGACATAGCTTTATATGTTAGGCAGAGATCACCTCGGAGTAGGCGATATGCTACGGAGTAAAGCTGGAATTTTTTGAGCCGGTCAGTGTACGGCATTTATTTGAGGCCAGTAATCCTCTTTGTGAGGTACTTCTGTGGCCTTTCCAGCTGCTGCAGAGGTCTTGTGAGGTACATTCCAAAAGGGGCATTCTATAATGGGTCTAATGAGTGATGAGTAGAGGGAAACAATTACCTCTTTTTTCCTGGAAAAGAACCCTTTTATGATGAGGTGTGCCACGTAGAAGGACTTCCTGACTACTGTGGCAATGTGACTATCAATGAAGAGACTACTGTCCACCTGGGTCCCAAGGTCTCTTATCACGCATTCGGTGTTAAGTAGATTGCTGCCTATGTTCTAGTCCATGGGTACAGAGTTTTTACCAAAGGTTATGACACTGCACTTTTTGACAGTGAGCTTGAGGCCATGGCTCTGACACCAAGCATCTGTCTCAGTGAGGCCCTTCTGTAGGATGTCCACATCATTTGGGGACTTGACTACAGCTCCTAGTTTGCAGTCATCTGCGAACTTCGTTAGCCAGAGGCCTTCTGTGTTAGCCTGTACTTCAGAGAACTAGATACCAAACAGGAGAGGTCCCAGGACGGAACCCTGTGGTACTCCACTTGTCACTACTTTGAGGTCAGATTTGGAGTTTGCAACTTTTACAGTGTGGGTTCTGTCAGTGAGCCAGTTGGCAAACCATCTTGTGATATAGGGATTTATACCTAGTTTAGTGAGTTTAGCTATAATTCCAGAATGGGGGATGGTGTTGAAAGCCTTGGAGAGGTCAAGATAGGCTGTGTGAACCACTTTACCCTCATCCACGGCTTTGGTGACTGCCTCAAAGAAGTCGATCAGGTTCAGGAGGCATGATCTGCCTTTCACAAACCCGAACTGGGTGGGATCCAGAGTTTGGAGGTTACCAGTGTCTTTGTTTATGAGTTCCATGATGATACATTCCATGGCCTTGCAGACCAGGCTCGTCAGGCTAATAGGTCGATAGTTCCCGGGATCAGTGGTGGCTCCCCCTTTGTGGAGTGGGATAACTGTTGCTGTGCACCATTCAGTGGGCACAAAGCCTGATGCGAGGCTATTATTGAACATGGTGCTTAAGTGAGGAGCCAATTTGTTCTGAAGTTCATGTAAAACACAGCCTGGGATGTTGTCCAGTCCCATGGATGCTGTGTTTTTGGCTTTAGAGAGTGCAGCTTTTACCTGCGTAGTTGTTATTACAGGGACTCTGCATTCTCCCTGTATAGATATGGGCCCTTTAGGGGGTGAGAGGGGTGGTAAAGTTAGCACTGAACCAATCTGCCAGGATGTTGGTAATATCAGTTGGTTCTGTAATTTTTGTGCCTTTGTGCTGTAACTCAGAGCAGATCTGGGTGTTGCCATCTAGATTCTTGACATAGCTATATAATGCTTTGTGGTTGTCCTTGGATTTAGTGGCAATTTTGTTTTCATAGCTAGCTCTGGAGGATCTTATAAGGGATCTCAGCTTCTTACTGAGGCTGACCAGGGAGCTCCTCCACTCATGGAATTTTACTCTCTTTTGCAACAGTTTCTTCCTTCTGTTGTACAGTTTGTTTATGGCAGGGAGCCACCAGATTGGCTTCCTTTTTTTGGAGGATAGTGTCTTGGTTCTGTTTGGGATAGCACGATCCATGCACTCATGTAAGTGCTTATAGAGTGCATTTGTGTAGGATTCAGCAGTTGTAACTGTATTGTCCATCTGCATGGGCGTCATGAAGTTCACCACTTCTATCTTAAGAAGCATGAAATTGGCTTTGGAGAAATGTTTTACTGTGGTTTCCTTAAGGGGCGAGATGTGGATATCAAGGGTGATAAGTTTATAGTCGGATCAGACCATCGAGGAGTTGACTTCATGTGTGGAAAACTGGTCACTCATGTTGGTAATGACTAGGTCTAGGATATTGTTGCCGCTGGTGGAGGTGTGGATAAGTTGATCTAGGGCACTGGAGTTTATGAATTCCAGAAAGCGCTGAGCTGAGGAGTTGGTACACGAGTAGTTTTCCCAATTAATGGTGGGGTAGTTGAAGTCGCCCATTATAAGGGTGTTTGGTTGAACCCTAATATTTTCCAATACATCAAGAAAAGAGGAGTGGGAATCCTGGGGCATGGTGGTGAATCTGTAGCAAGCTACAATTTGGATTTCAGTTTTGCCCAGAGTTAGTCACACTTGGATAACCTCGGATGCATTATGCTGAGCAACCAGCCTGGAGGTGTGGATATCCTTAATGAATATGGACACACCTCCGCCTTTGGTGTTTCGGTACTGGTTACATGACTGAAAAGTGTGCTATGAGTTATAGCCTGGTAGTGCAGGGGTGCTCTCTGGAGCCTTGAACCAGGTCTCTGCACAGATATCGATGTTCTCCATTTTAAGGAGTGCCTCGAGTGAGTGCATTTTGAGATTTAGACTTCTAGCATTGAGTAGCATTACCCTCAGTTTTTGCTTGCCTGTTCCTGTTATGGTGTTGAATTTGTTATTTGAACCCTGCCTAAAAAAGGCACTATAGGGGCAGCAAGAGCCTTAGCCAGTATCCGGAATCCCAGGGGCGATAGGTGCAGGCCATCTGTGGCAAAGCATCGTGGTCTGTCGACCATATCATCCCAAGCAGACAGATACTGGATCCCCTTAGAATGACACCAGAAACTTAGCCAATTGTTGAAGTCAATCATTTTGTCCTTGTACTGCGGTATCATTCTGGGCAATGGCAGAATGCTACTCAGGGCTACGGTTATACCTGCCTGAGCTACAAGATCGGAGAGCTCTTCCATGTCTCTTTTCATGTAGTCCAGGGAGGTACGTCTCAGGTCATTCACACCAACATGGACAATGACAGAGTCATATTTGTACTTGTTGTGGAGTGACCTGAGTGCATGGGTTACGTGGTGGATCCTGGCACCTGACAGGCAGCTGACAGTAACCTTCTCCTTGTCTAGCCTGGTGAGTGGGACATCAGTGTACCTGACTATAGAGTCACCTATGACTAGTGTGTTGGGTACATTGTTTTGCCTTATTGGCTGTGGTTAAGTGGCACACTGAGTCTATGGGCTATGTGTCATTTGGGTTGTGTTGGGGGATGGAGGTTGCTTGCGTTTCTGCTTTGGAGGTCTCTGTTGTTTAGACAGATTATTATTGAGAGCCTCCGCGAATGTTTTTGTGTTACTGTGTGTGGATTTTGGTGGTGTAGATTTAGTGAGACTATGTGATGAGTGTGGTGTGGTGCAAATGTTTACCTTCTCCTTATGACTGTCAAGTTCAGTCTTGGTTGGAGAGAGCTTTACCTCCAGTTTGGCTAGATAAGTGCATCTCTCACAGGTAGTAGTGTTGGGTGGTAGGAGGAGAGGGTTGTCTGTGTACATGAGGCAATTTCTACACTGCCTCAAGATGCCCAGATCCATCAGATAGACAGGAGAGAACACTGGGAGCTGACCCTTGGTCATGCCTGAATAAAAAAACTATTTTCCTCTAGATAACTGAGGAAAGTGAATGCAAGAGCTGTTTTTCTCTAAGCAAGTGAGAAAAGTAAGTACAAAAACTGTTTTCCTCTAGGTAATGAGGAAGATTGAATTCTATAGTAATTAGTAGCTTATTTAGTGCTTACAAGTTCTGAACAAGTGCTGAGCATAAACAAGCAAATTTAAGTGCTAAAACTAAGAATCTGTATCTGCACTAGAGTTAAAGGACAGAAACAATTGCAAATGCAGGCTTTCAAATCAGAAAGTTGAGAGAGATGGAAGATTGCCCAAATGGCCAATAACTACAATTTCTGGGCCAGAACCACTCCTTATGTGGTAGACAGGTTACCTAGTGCTTGCCACTCCCACTGATAAGCTAGAAGGCTTCCCTCCAACACAGAAAGGCTTGGGGGGCTCAGAAGCTTACATACAGTCCTGGATACAGCAAATCTGTATCTGGAACACTAGTTACAGGAAAGGTAAGAAACAGGCTTACAGTTTTTTTTTTGATTTTTTTTACAGAAAAGTAGCAACGACAGTAGTAAACACAATTCACATGCAGTGCAAGCTAGCACACTTGAGTATGCAGCAATATTAGACCAAACATGGTATAAAAAATGCAATTAAATTAAAAAGGACTAAAAGCAAGTGCAGAAAGAGTTTATTAGGTAGAATGTGGTAAAGAGATGGGACTTGGGGGAGTGTCCCAGATCAAATCTACAGTGGGGCGGGCAATTGCAAAAGCCACCAAATTTAAACTACAAACCAAAAATAATGAGGAAGGGTGGGACAAAACAGTTTCAACAGAGATCTAAGCAACAACTAACAGTACAAACTTTAAAACCAAAAAAATATTCTCAGCTCTGTATATTTGCTGATCAGTCTCTCAGAACAGTGAGACTACAGTTTCAACAGAGATGTAAGCAACAAGTAAACTCTATAACCAAAAAATATATACTCAGCTCTGTATATTTGCAGATAATCTGTAAGGCAGTCTCTCAGAACACAGGTTCCAGCAATTTGAATACAGCTGTTAGTATGCCAACTGAAGACACAGCAGAAAATGGGGGTGGGGTGGGGAAAACAGTTTCAACAGAGATCTAAGCAACAATTAACACACAAACTTTAAAACCAAAAAAATATTCTCAGCTCTGTATATTTCCTGAACCGAAGAAGCGTTCCGTCAACACAAAACCTCAAAACAGAACTGAAGAAAACGAACGCTGAGATCCACAGATGCCAAAACACGCTCACTATCCACACACACAACTCCAGTCTCCTAGGATAAGTGTGACAATAGTAGGATGACTCTCCAAACAATAACATCCAAACAATGGTATGGAAAAAACGTTTGAATAAAAAAATCTTCATTTATTGAACAATAGGTTAAGCGCTTTCACTCACACAATCGTGAGCTTCATCAGAACCGTGGATCTCAGCGTTCGTTTTCTTCAGCTCTGTATATTTGCCAATCAGTCTCTCAGAACAATGAGACAACAATTTCAACAGAGATCTAAGCAACAATCAACAAACTCTATAACCAAAAAAAATATACTCAGCTCTGTATATTTGCAGATAATCTTAAAGAAACATCTGCCAAAGTCTAGATTTAATACATAATGTGTACAAATTTGATTCTTTAATATCAGACAGCTTTCTTTACAATGAACAATTACTTTAAATCAATCTCTAAATTAAGTGGGGGTTTTAAAAGGAATACAAATTTAATATTAGATAATATATGATGAATTTCTAGGAAATGGACTAGTAAGTATCCCATTTTTAATCTCTTGCATGTTCTAATATTCTTCTTTTAACAATCCATTTTGTTATATATGTATATATATATATATATATATATATATATATATATATATATATATATATATATATATATATATATATATATATATATATATATATTTATGCCTTGGGGCAGGCACATAAGCAAGCAATAATGCCCTCCAGGGTGTGTGTAAATGTGTAATTGACGCCTGCCCAGGGGTGTTATGAGGCCCGACACCGCAGGCTGCCCTGGAAGGGCATTAATTAAACATTAACACACCCTGGAGGGCATTATTGCATTTAGAAACTGGGCACTATGTAAAATTGTTGTGTTTTGCTCACTTATTTATTTTTTTAAGTACTATATTATTTTTTTTTATATACTTTTTAATGCAAAATACTTCCTCCACCTAACGTTTCAAACAAGCTGTAGCATAAGTTAATGGTGTTGGAAGGAAGCACTTTACATCAAACATATATAAAAAAAAATATATAGTGTTTAAAAAAAATAACCAAGCAGAGCACAAAAATTTTAGAGACGTTTCTCTCTCCCATACACACATACACAGTCTGTTCTCCTTTCATACACAGACATATACACACACAGTCTGCTCTGCTTTCATACACACACTCACTCACATAAGATTACTCTCACTCTCTCTCGATCTCACAAACACACACACACACACACACACACACACACAGTCTCCTCTGCTTGCATACACACATTCAGTCACACAAGATCACTTTCACTTTCTCTCAATCTCTTACTCTCTCTCACGGACGCACACGCAGACACACAGACACAAACACACACAAACACACACACACACACACACACACACACACACACACACACACACACGTTTCTCTCCTCTTTTTGTTTTACATTTTCCACTCACTAAGCAGCAGACCAGCTGCTTAGCAAGCATAAAACAAAGGCCGCAGTTATTTATTTATTTTTTTGCAGTCTGAGCCTCATGGCAGCTTGATATGCTGCCGTGAAGCGGTGGACTCATTTATCAGTGGGCATTACTTGTACATTAATACCCTGCTAGAGAAAGTTTGTTCTCCAAGCAGGGTGTTGATGTACAGTTTCCCCATTCTCTAATAAAGCATAAATTACCCCTTCAGTTGCTCAAGTTATAAATTACTTAATCTCAAGTTAAATCAAAAACATCTCCTTATATCATGTACTTACATGCCTCATTATTTTATATGGTACATTCCATACATTGTTAATTAATAACTTACTACAGTTAACGCAATTACTATGAGCTATTCTAGCAGCTGTACTTCTACCTCTTTTAAACACAAACCTTAGATGGTCTGAAATTGTGTCACAATAGCTCATCTGTTAAAACTACATACTAATACTTATTAATTGTATTTGCCACTCAATATGTGACATAACGAAGTGAAAGTACATACAGTTGATACTTCTTTCAATGCTTATTAATTTCCATAAGTTTCAAAATTATCTCTCGCATATCTGGGTTATAGACTTTTACATTTCTTAGTATAACATATTTTTTAATTGAATCAAGTAACTAATGTTGTATACAACCCCTATAATACGACTTATTTAGAATATATTTTAATTATTTTTCAAAGTACTCACAATTAGTATACAGACACTTGGTTCTTAATATTTGTTAGTTTAATCACTACTTGAGACTTCCAAGATGGCTTGACAATGATCAGTAAGTTGATTAGAGCTCTTCCAGTGAGAAGACAGAAACTTTAGAAAAGCAGCCAGTGAAACCCAGTTATCTGCATAAAATTCAGTTACAGGTTAGTTATTATATTGCTTGGATGTCAGCAACTAAGCAATCGGGAGAAAGTAAGAGAAAATCAACTAGATCCCTGGACTTTGTAAACAGAAGTACGCTGGCCATTTTATCCATACACCTACTAGGGGCACAAATATCCTTGATGTGGTCCTCACAAACAAGGGAGAATACTGCACCATCCTTTGTGTATTGTCCTCACTGGTCAGGGCACAACATAAAGCTGTCTCTTTTGACATAAAAATAAAACCCAGAACCCAAGCTAACACTGACACTTTTAGGAATAATTTTAAAGCAAACTTCCTACTATTAAGTGATGCCTTAGCAAAACTTTAAGCCCCCCCAACCCTGAGAACACTGCTGCCTATGTAGAATTGTTCATGGAAACCCTGTATAATCATATTAACAGCTGCAATAGAGACAATAGTACCCACCTGTAACAAGTGCGCAACTAACTCAAAAAACAAGCCACCCTGGTGGAATCCAAACATTAATATGTTGTCCAACAAAAAGAAGAAAATTAGGAAGTATAGTGACAGGCAAGGTAAAACTCTATCATCAAATTAAACAAGCAACTCAGGGGGTTTATCAAACTTATCAAAGCCATATTTGAAGTACAAATAGTCTTACAGGCCAAGGAAAATCACAAAGCTTTCTAAAGCACTAACCACAACCTCAAAGGTAATATGCAACAGTGTACTATAATAATGGTAAACAGAGCTGTCCGTACTGAGACAGAAGAGAAAACAAATCTATTTGCAGACAAGTTTAGCTCCAGTTTTACCTCTCCCAAAACACTCCTTGTGAAATACCCACAACCATAACTTCCTCAACTATCATGAGGGAGCAGGCCCTCGTGGGACTATCCAGACAGCCAGCTTCCAAAGCTTCAGGGCACCTTCCATGTGCCCAAACTGTCAGGCAGCTCATGCTGAGCTGACTAAAAGACAAGTTTGGGAGCCCACCCCTTCAGAGCTTTCTTGACAACAGAAAGGGAAAGGCCAAGCCCTGAAAAGTCAATTTGAGGAAGAACAAAAACTAAAAAACACACCCTAGCATAAAGAATACACCAAAAAACAAGGGAGATGTAGGGAGGAAGCAGCTACCACAGCAGTGCTCATTTGAACACCTACTGCTATGGCAAGTTTACACACAACTGTACTATGTTCATTGTGCTGATCACTGCTGCAGTAACCTTAGCTATGTGGGTAGACTACCCTAATTTACTACATTTGGGAGGTGGAAGGAGTCGAGTTCAGGAGCCCTGGAGAATGGTCATTGCAAAGTATGACTGAGACCTAAAGAAGGAATGAAGTTTATAGTGATTTGTAAAACTATGCACAGAGGAGCAAGTTGAAACTTCTAGAATACTTCTAGAATCCAACCCTTTGCAAAAAGCCATAGATGACATCAATACCCAGATAGAGTGGATCTTGACCCTGCCTGGAATGGTTTTGTTGTGGTGAGTATAATGAAAAGAAACAGCCTTAGACAACCATTTGAAAATAGTCAGTTTTGGCACATGTTGGCCTTTCTTCTTAACTTCAAAAGAAATGAACAACTGCTCTGAAGATATGAAAGATTTAGTTCTGTCAAGATAGTATTCAACTTGTTTGTGGACATTCAAGGTGTGGAGTGTACTTTCACCCTCATTTTTTGGGTTTAGGAAAGAAAAGTGTAAAATGGGTAGTCTAGCCTAAAGTAAACTTGTATACCACTTTAGGCTTAAAAGAAGGATTAGTTTGCAAAGAATTCCGGTCTTTGTGGAAAATGAGATAGGGTTGACTCGCCATAAGAGTGTGCAACTCAGATACTCTTCTTGCAGAGGTCATAGCAATCAGTAAAACTGTTTTCCATGTTAAGAACCTCAAGTCAGCCAGGTTGACTGGTTCACCTAGAGCAAGCATTGGTTCCTCTTACACAAAATTAAGATCCCAAGGATAGACAACCAGTTTTCTTGAAGGCATTTCATAAAAAAATGCTTTCAGAAACATTTTGACATGAGGCTGCATTGAAAGAGGAGGATCCATGGGCAGACATGCTGAAACAGCTGACAAATGAACCTTGATAGAGAAGTCACTATCCTATGGCCTTTCTTACTCCTCCTTGACAGAGAAGTAATAAAGGCCAAAGGATAGTCGCTCATGCAAATATTGTACAACCAGAGAACAGTTTGCCCTGAAAACTACATACTAAGTGATATGCTGTTGGCACCAACTATAAAGCCTTCTTCATTTACTAATATACGACTTTCTGGTAGCAGGCTTTCTTACCTCCATTAGTACCTGCTGCACTTCCTCAGTAAACAGGTGCCTAATAGGAATTAAGTTCCTATCAGCCAGGAAATCAATTTAAGTTGACTGGTGTTGGGATGTATCAAACATCCCTGTTCCTCTTTGAGTAGATCCAGTCTGTAAGGAAGCTTGTGGTAACTGCCGTTGGCCATTTCCAAAAGAAGGGAGAACCACAGTTGCCTGGGTCAGAAGGGAGTCACCACAATGATTTTGGGGGATTCCTTCTGAATCTTTAGAAGTTCATGGATATTAATGGAAAGGGTGGAAAAGCATACAGGAACATGTATGCATGGTCCTAAAATGTATGCAGGGACCCATGGTTTGAAAACAGTCCAGGGACAAAGGTACACTTAATCCAACACTGGATGGGTGCATTTTCAATGAATGTGAGCTTCAAGAAAGAAAATCTAACTGTTGCTCATGCCAAGTCTGTTTTCATTGTTTAACTGCTTTGTTTATTAAATGGTCATCAGTGTTTATGCTATGAAATTGAAAAGCACTGACAGTATCACAAAAGATAGCATACTTGCCTTTGATGCAGAAGGCTATGGAGTCTACTGCTACACCAAGTACATGGATTGCTGATACTTCAGTGCAGTATAAGGGGGTTGCTGCACTCCTGAATTTGTTGTCCTTCGGATAAAATGTTAAACTCTGGGCCCATCTGTCTGAGCTGATGGTAGGTGCTGTGAGATCTTTTACATCCACTTCAGCTATTGAGAAGAATAAGGGGAATTTCCCCAATGCCCAGATCAAAACTTCCCTAGTAACATAAGCGCTAGTAAGGGTCTGCCCTGAAAAGAGGCTACTAGCCTAGTGGGACTAGCCTGGTCAACAAAGAATACATTTAAAGTTTTAAATTAAATCCACATTTCTCTCTTCATTTCAAAAGTAAAGAAGAAAATAGTATGCATGCTGACAGTCTTGAACTGTTTGGGGGAGGGAGAGACAAGTAATGGGACACCAGAATGGCTGCAGAAGGAGGGGGGCATTGTCTATGGATTCATGCCATATGATTGAACGATTAAAACACTGAACTTCATTTCTGTGGGACAAGAGCATTTAACATCTTAATCAACAAAAGCCAAAATCAGCAAATCTCACCACAATGAAAAGTAATATTTGGCCAACAGCTGTAACATTACCATCTTACTTGTTACTTCTGGTATGTATAACATGATTGGACTAAATATGAATATACTTTCCAACTTAAGTGCAGCTGTTTGCCAACTACTGCTATTCAATGTGGGGATATTCGCTGAAGTTGACTTTTGACAGTTAAGACATTTGATGCTCTGATCTTGCTGAAGTGAGGTTCAATGTTTTAATCATTCAATCATATGACATGTATCCATGGTCCATTGTCTAGGGCCCCATTTTACCATGATCTGGCTCTGCTTCCCTGCACTTATTCAAGTGAAAGTCAGATCAGTGGATGGGGAATAATACATTCACCCTGGGTCTGATACATATGCCTCTATTCGAGAGATAGAAAGCTTGTAAATGCTCGACCACTCATGCCTAAGTCTATATACCCCCACAAAACGTAAGGGACCGATACCTTTCCAATATTTCTGAGAAGGATAGCTAGGCTTAAAAAGGTTCTTTGGAGTCATTAGCCTAGCGTTCTCCTATGATCCCAGAAAAGGAGAAGAGAAAACTCATTTGAGGAAGAGCCTTGCAGCTACTCAGCAAAAAACAGATCAGATTTCAGTCTCAGTAAAGGAGAAGGCTTCTAGTAATTTAGAGGAAAAGGTTAACCGAATGCATTGAGTTGTTTAAAATAAGTGAAACACTAGAGAAATACACAGAGTAAAATAACGCAATGCTGAAAAGAATTGGAGAAGCCTTAAATTAACTGAATGAAGGAAAGAATGGCTGAATATGAAGCTTCTCAAGAACTGTTTAAAAAATAGTAGAGATGGAAGACACAGCACACAGAGAAAAACCCGAGATTTTCTGCTGTACCAGAAAAACTGGAAGAAACATATTGCATTAACTTTAAGAAAGTACAAATAAACAATGGGATTAGTATTCTACAAAAGGATTTGTTAAGAGAAGGGGCAGAAGAAAGACAAAAAAGAACTATAATAGTAAAGATGCAGTCATATCAACAGAAAGAGCTGCTCCTGACAAAATTGTGACACAAGGTAATGTATTATCAATTGGGGACACTCGTGTTTATGGATAATTATTATTCACTGTACACTAAGTAGAAGAGAAGCAAATTTATCCCTGAGGTTAGAGGATGTCGACAAGCAGGGGTGAGATTAAAGTTGCTACACCCACCTATCTTCGGAACATTTTTTCTGAAGGAGCAAAGACATTCTTGGATGCATAACAGAATGAAGGAGGAAATAAAAAAGCGTAATCAGCAAAAAGTGAGCCAGCAAGCTGAAATGAACTCTGCTTCTCATTCCTCTGACAACGGCACAGCCCATAAACAGAAAATGTCACTAAAACCTTTCCAGCATTTCAAAGGAAAATGATCGAGAGACAGAGAAAAGTACAGGAGCTGATGAGAAAAACAATGAGTTCATTGGATTTGAATGATAGACTGGTGTTGACTGATCAAGAAAAGGAAGAAGAGGAGGAGCAAGAACCAGAAAGTAAAAAATAAATTCAGAAAAACTGGAAAGGGATATTTCTATTAGTTGTAATTTGGACCCTGAACTTTGCTTCTACAAGAACTGGACGGAAGAAGGAAAAAAAGAGACTTGAAGTTTGTGGATTACTTTAAAATCGCTGTGGACTGTAAAGTGTAATCTTTCACTTTGTTATTAATGCTTAGAAAGGTAATGAAGGAAGTAAAGAAGAAAGTATAATTAAAATAAAAGTTCCCTTTCTTTCTTAGAGATAACAGTATAAAATGTGATGTAAAACCGTTCTTTTTCTTCTCTTGGTAATACTATGTGTACAACTAATTTCTTGAAGCTGCCTGTGGGTTACATTGTAAAGTAGTTATTTACTCAATGTAACTGTATTTTAAATATGGGGTGGAAGCCTCATTAGTAACTGTTTTGTTAATACTACACAAAGTAGGAATGTACCTTTTTTCTTATCTTCTGGTAGAGCTCTGCAAATATCTGCAGATGTAGGTCATAAATTACAGGTAGTTCATTGAAAATAAATGAAGGCTGTTACTTTGAAAAGAATACAAACAGACGCATTCCTACCTAATAGCTACCTCAGTATGATTTGCAACAATGTACATTTTTTTCAATTAATGGGAGCCAGGGTACATTTTCTTAACGCTATAATTCAGACAACTGACAGTATGCAAGTTGTTTTTCACATCTGGGAGGGAAGTTGAAATGAAACAAAAAAGGATGATATGGCTGCAGAATAGAACACAGACTCTAATACATGTTAAGTCAGCATGATTAAACCTAACTTAAGAATGGGTGAAGCCTATGGGTACAGCTGTGTCTCTGTGGAGTCTGCCTAAATATGGAGGGGTATTTTTCCTTTTTGATAAATGAATATGGTTATGACAATTTGTTGCAGCTTAAAAAGGGATGGGGGTTAAAAATGAAAATATACAGAGTTTTTAAATGTTTTTATTGAAATGAAAAGTCTGGGAAAATATGACACGGGTCAAAATAGAGACAAGAAGCTGCAAATACATATAAGTTCAGCCTGCCAAACAATAATTCATGAATGTAAGATGGGAGGTGGAAACATTTAAAAAAAAACTGACGTACCAAATCTAAAAATGACAATTCCTTGTCAGAATGATTGCCTCATCAGTTGTATCAAGGAATGTGAATGGCATTGTACCAATAACTTTTGTCAGAGTCACGGACTAAAACTAAATGCCAAGCAATGCATAATAGTACACTTCAGGAAGTCATACATTCCTGGTAACAATCAAACTGACAAAACACCCTTAAAAGCTGACCCAGTAGTAAGGGTCTTGGGGATACACATAGACAGTAATCTAGCTTTTGACCATCACATGTCTACAGTAGTGAGGAAATCATTCTATGGGCAACTTATAAACAAAGGTATGACACCTAGGTCCAAGTAAGTCACTGTTCCATAGTATTCAGTATTCATCAGACCTATAATTGAGTACAATGCCCCCTTTGGTATGTACCTAACCAGGCATATCTGAACGTCCATAGAGGTTCCTCACTAAAAAAATACAGAGCATAAGTAACGTGTCTTATGCAGACCACCTCAAGGCCCTACACCTGTATTTGGTCTCCTACAGGCTGTTGAGGTTGGATCTATGCCTGGCATACAGGGCATTGTCAGACCCCACCCTGATGGACCTCCTGCATACCTGCAAAAGAAACGCTACCAGAATTAACTGCTCTAAAGACTTAGACCTTGCCTATGATATAAATAGGACCTGCTGGAGAGACAGGTATTTATCGCAGAGACTACTCCATCTCTGGAACAGGCTTCCATACATGTAAACATGTAAAGCAGAGTATTCCAGTGTAACATGGACAACTGGGTGGGGAGCAGGACGTTCATCCCTGGTTTGGCACATATGTATCTAATGGATACAGGTAGCCTGTAAATGGTTCATTTCCTAGACTCCTGCTTGTAAATGTTTAATTTCCCAAGTCCTTGCTTACACTTATCAAGGGTTACAGAACTTGTCAGATATTTGGAATGCATGGCTAAGCTTAAAAAGACCCTGATGGTCATTAACCTAGTACACACTTATGAACCTACTTCCTTAGTTAAAATAATTTGTATCCCCAGCATTAATGACAAAATGTAACATCAGGGTTTGATAAGATTAACAATATCAAATTTGATTTTAAGGGGTTGTTTTCTTCTGAAACTGAAGAGATTATCTACGCCCTTCAATGTCCCTATACCCTGGTATATATTGGAGAAAGCAAGACAGTGTTTAGAACCAGGTTGCAGGAACATATTAGGGATATAAAAAAATAAAAAAATAGAGAGTTCAGTGGCGGTTCATTTTATGGAATGCCATAATTGTAATTGTAAATTACTACACAGAACTATTTTGGAAAATGTTAATGTTAGAGTAGGTGATGCTGCTATGTTAAAAGAAAACCTTTTGCTCAAGGAATCTGTTTTTATATTTAAATATAACACTCTTGTACCTCATGGGTTAAACTGTGACATCAATTGGAAATACCTGATTTAATTCAGGTTTTGTTATTGGTTTGTCTTGATTGTTTTATTGATGTATATATATATATATATATATATATATATATATATATATATAAGGGGAATTTATTTTAATGTTTAGTTACTTCTTGAAGGCTGTATTGGCTGAGGCGCTAAAGTTTATTCAATACACTTTTGGAACTGTTACCAGTTGTATTCATTCATTAATGATAAAATACCCTGTAGGGAATTTCTAAATCCTAGCAGCATGTTACAATCCCCCCCCCAAAAAAACATGTTTCCAGGACCAATCACATCTCCAGCTATTGCTTTCTACCTGTGGAAAAATTCTTTGACATCTACTTAAGGTATAAAAATATCTATGTAAATACTTACATGCAAAAATCCTAAACATACTAGATTTGTTGCATATTTGGGAGCCATACATATGCTCACATTGTTTCTTTGTATACTGCACTTCCATTCTCATTTCCCAGCTTTGGATAACAATCTTCTGATTAAGTCTAATAGTCTTCATGCATTATTTATATGCCTTACTAATTATCCTTTTTTTTACTGCAACTTCTGTTCTAGATTTTATTTATTTATTTATTTGACATTTATTGACTGGGTTAGTCTGACTGAGCAACAGCCCTTTTTCAGCAGAGGCCCGGGGAGAAAAGCTCCACATTTAGTACAATCACAAAAATGTATACATTTTTAATCCTCTTTAATCATTATTTGTTTGCTTCACTGAAAGTTTTTTTCTTAAAATATTTGTACTACTCAAACATTTTTCAGGCCTATGTATGTAATGTAAATAGTTTATTTTGTTTTATTGTTGTTAAAAGTTGCCTGTTCAGTATGATCAATGTATTAGACAGTGTTTATTTTACATTATTTTATCCTTAATAAAAATACTGGAAACAAATGTATACACTAATCGTTTAAGTAATACAGTAATAAAAGAGAAGACATAATTACTATAAACAAAATCCTAACATGGAAAACATCTGTGCATCAGAAGTTATTTACAGTCATATACCATGACAATTTGGAGTGGTATAGTAGCAGACACAAGAATCTGACTATAAGTAGGCAATCAGGGCGTAGTCATTTGTACATCAGTATTTTTATACAAGCATATATCATAGCAATTTGAGAGGTTCAGTATCAAAATATTTGCACCTAACAGTATTAGTAGTTGTAGGTGGAGCTCCAGAAAGGGAAAGTGTCAGATAGAGATGGGAGAGGAGGATTAAGTGGCTAGTTGAGTAGAGAAAAGAGACTGGAAAGATGAAGTTTTGGTTAGTGTAGTAGGAGTAATGGATGAAAAATTCAGGGTGATTGGTGGAAATGAGGGAAAGAAGAGTAGGTTAAATGAGAGGAGGGAACTGAGGGAAAATAGGAGCCTGTCATGGAGGGTGGGTACAGTGACAGAGCCATGTACTATGTAGATAATTTTTGAGAGCGGTCTTAAAACTATGTGGGTGAGTGATATTTCTGATTTGTAGAGGCAGTTTGCTCCAGATTGGGCTGGACAGGATCTGTACAAGTTTTGTCCTATTTTGCTTTTAGGTTTGTAGATAGTGAGGAAGTTTTGTTCAAAATGACAGAGAGATCTAGGGGGAGTATAGTAGTAGACTAGTAAGGCCAGACCAGGGCAAAAAAAGGGTCTGATGCAAGAGAGCGTGTGTGATCTGGATTTGAGAAAGGAGAAGTTGGTGGGGCTTGGACAATAAATTCAACTGATTTATTAAAAGGCTTGAAATGTATCCTTACAGTTATTTCTAAATGGGTGCATTTTGAAATCAACCTATTTTGGGTGCTTTTTTAAGGGAACAGGAACAAATAATTAGAATAATAGTTCTCTGCGATATATGGAACTGAATAATGTCAGCAATAAAAGCTTGCAGGAGTTATCTGCTTATGATAGTGTCTGGGATAAAGAAGGAATTTCCTTTGAATAAATTAAAAATGATTTTATTGAATGGTGGTTATCATAATAAAAAAAGTCTAAAAAAACAATAAACAGCCACACTCTAAGGCAGTAACTAAATCTCTGGATGATTTAATGATAAAATCCACCAAAATTCACCAGTAAGTTTAGTTCTTTCATTCTGTACATAGGAACTTCTTCAGAACTCGTGTTACATAAAAAACATCATATTTAAACATGTTGAATACACCAGGCAACCAATCACAAAAATTCAAGACAGTTAATTTAAATCTCTTTTATGGAACAGTGCATATTTTGTCTACATCTAGTTCAAATAAAATCCTTTTGAATATTATAACAGTTAAAAAAATATTTACTATCACCATAATTGTGAAAAATAAAAAATAAGATGCTAACTAAATAAAAAAAAAATCAGAAACCAAAAACACTATACTATATAAAATCAAAGTTTTAAAAGAATCAATGGATGCTGCTTCATTCAATCTAGGCAAACTACAGGCATTCAAACTAATTTGACACTTCAAATTAGGTAACATCTTATTTTTTATTTTTCACAATTATTGTGATATGTTTATTTAATATTTTTTTTTTGGGGGGGGGTTAACTGTTATACCATAATAACATTCAAAACAATATTATTTTAAGTGAACGTAGGCAAAACGTGCACTGTTTCTTTAACGAAATTTAAATTAGCTGTCTTGAACTTTTGGGATTGGTTAGCTTGTGTATTCAACATGTTTAAAGGTGCTGTTTTTTAGATAACACCAGTTCTGAAGAAGTTCCTATGTACGGAATGAAAGCACTAAACTTACTGGTAAATTTTGGTTGATTTTGTCATTAAATCATCTGGAGATTCAGTTACTGCCTTGGAGTGGCCATTTATTGGTTTTATAATAAGGAACGTCTTAGACTGAATTATAAAAGTTTTTTCTATCCTTCAGCAATCCTACTTTACGAGTGTTTTATAAATTAATTTTGAAAAAAATGTTGATTGAATATAATTAGAAGTTATGTACCTACCATAACGTTCCATGTTAGTTGTCTTCTCCCGCCTTCTTTCTTGCTGGATGGGTTCGGAGCTGATCCTCGGCTCCGACTCGGCACTTGCTTTAGCTTGAGAACTCCTTTTACCAGCTCGAGGCAACCCTATATCCCATGATGCAAGGCAGAACTACCTCAGATCTCGTTTGGTAGCTAACCTACCCTGCTAAGGACTAACCTAACATAATTAGGAAAACACGTTCATAATAAGAGTCCTCATATGAAGGCTCAGGAGGAAAACAACCTGATAGGAACTCTTCAAGATCTGTCCAGGCCAGGGGGAAGGAGGGAGGGACGCAAGAAAGAAGGCAAGAGAAGACAACTAACATGGAACGTTATGGTAGGTACATAACTTCTAAATGTTAAGTTGTCAATCTCGCCTTCATTCTTGCTGGATGGGACCGCGTCCCTAGCACCTGTATCCCGGGTGGCTCAATGGAACAGACTCTTGAGAACTGTGGAACCAAAACTGGCCCTGTCTCTGGAGGCCAAGTCTAACTTGTAATGAGAGACAAAGGTATGAGGCGTGGCCCAAGTAGCTGCTGCACAAATGGTATCAATGGGTAGTCTATCCTGAAAGGCTGCAGAAGTGGATAGACTCCTGGTTGAGTGTGCTTTTGGTTTAGAAGATAGCTGCTTGCCTCTGAGAGAGTACACATAGGAAATGGTGGAAGTCAACCATCTGGATGAGGTCACTTTAGAAACTGGAAGACCTATCCTGTTTTCTGCATAGGAGACAAATAATTGGTCCGATTTCCTGAATTGTTTAGTTCTATGCAAATAGTACCTGAGCTGACGATGGACATCCAAAAATGAAGCTTCTGTTCAGCTCTGTCGGAATAGTTTGGGAAAAAGACTGGTAGATCTATAGATTGGTTAATATTGGTTTGAGACACAACTTTGGGGAGAAAGGACGGGTTCGTTCTTAAGGATACCCTGTCCTTATGAAAAACCAAGTAAGGGGAACGAATGCAGAGAGCTTGAATCTCGGAAACCCTTCTTGCTGAAGTGACAGCCAGTAAGAATATAGTTTTCCAGGTCAATAACTTCAAAGAACATGAAGCAGACGGTTCGAAGGGAGGTAGCATCAAGGATGCCAACATTAAGTTTAGATCCCATTGCGGTGGAGGATGCTTTATAGGCGGCTTTAGGAGAAAAACTCCTCTCAGAAAGGCCTTGCATAATCTATGAGACATAATGTTATTGTCATGCAAGCCAACATGATACTTGGAAATAGCCGCCAGTTGAACTTTAACTGTAGATGAAGAGGATCCTGAATGAAAAACCTCAGCCAGGAAATCTAAAACAGAATGTACAGGAGCAGTAAAGGGATCAATATTCCTGGAATTTGCCCAAATAGAAAAACGTCGCCACTTGCTAGCATAAACAGTCCTAGTGGACGACTTTAAAGAAGACACTAAGATGTCTCTGACTGCGTCAGAGATCATCGGTAGCCTGGCTAGGGAAGGAAGTGGAGCAACCAAGCAGTGAGGCTGAGAGAATGAATGGCCCGGTGCTGCTGACCCGACTGGTGGATCAAGAGATCTGGAACTGGGTCCAGATGCCAGGGCTGCACCAGAAGGTGACGATGCAGAGATGGAAACCAAATTTGTCTAGGCCAATAAGGGGCAATGAGAATCAACTTGGCCCTCAAAATGGTGGCTTTCTGAATGACTTGTGGAATCAAGGGAAAAGGAGGAAAAGCGTACAGAAGTCCCCGGGGCCAATCCTGGGTTAGAGAGTCTCTCAGGGGTTGGCCAGGAAGGGGAAAGAGGGTGAAAAAATCGGGGCACTTGTTGTTTTGAGGAGTAGCAAAAAGATCGCAACAAGGAGTTCCCCACTTCAGAAAAATCTGATCCACTACAGATTGATTGAGAGACCACTCGTGAGGCATCAGAATGGATCTGCTCAGCCTGTCCGCCAAGAGGTTGGACCTGCTGGGGATGTGCGTTGCTATCAGAAACCGATGAGAGGAGATTGCCCATTGCCAAAGTCTGAGAGCTTCTCGACACAACGGATAGGACCTGGTCCCGCCCTGCTTGTTGATGTACCAGACCACGGACATGTTGTCTGTTTGTACTGCAATAGTCCCCGTGGGAAGAAAGTCGTTGAGGGCCTGCAACGTTAAAAGCACCGCTCTCATCTCCAGGACATTTATGTGCAGATGGTATTCTATGGGTTGCCACGTCCGTGGACCATCCTGCCCTGATAATGCCCCTCACCCGATCAGAGAGGCATCCGTAGTGACTGTGGCAACTGGAGGAGGGGAACAAAGGGTCGGCCCTGATGAAGAAGAGGGGAAGATATCCACCAATTCAGATGAGTTCTGCACGACTGTGTGACTAAGATTTCGTGCCTCATCGGGAGACTGTGGTACGACCACTGAGTGAATAGCATCCACTGCAGAAGACGCATGTGGAAGCGAGCCAGTGGTAGAAGAACAATGGCCGCAGCCATAAGACCTAGAACCTTCAGTATAAATCTGGCTTTGACCTTGCTGCTCTGCAATAGAATCGAGCAATTTTTGGATGTCCAGAATTCTTTGATCTGTTAGTCTGGCTAACATTTTGATGGTGTTTAATTCTGCGCCTATAAAGGTGATAGATTGGCAAGGCCGCAGAGAAGATTTTTCGAAATTTACTGAAATTCCCAAACTCCTGCAAAGCTGCAGAGTGTAGTCTCTGGTCTGAAGAAGCTGACACCTGGTGGTGGCGGAGAGGAGCCAGTCGTCCAAATAAGGAAATACCTGGAATCCTTGACGTCTCAGATGAGCTGTGACCACTGCCATGCATTTGGTAAACACTCTGGGGGCTGAAGTGAGGCCAAAGGGCAGGGCTCTGAATTGGTAATGACTGGTCCCTAGCCGAAGCGGAGAAACCTTCTGGAGCGCCTGTGAATCTTTATGTGATAGTACGCGTCCTGAAGGTCTATAGAGCACATCCAGTTGTCCTTGCCCAGAAAGGGCAGAATGGACTGAAGCGTGACCATCCGCAATCTTGCCTTCTTGACAAATCTGTTTAGACTGCTCAGGTCTAATATTGGTCTCAATCTCCCGTCCTTTTGGGGACCAAAATGAATCTCGAGTAGACGCCGGATCCTACCTGGTCTGCCGGCACAGTCTGGACGGCTCTTTTTCCTAGGAGCTTTGAAACCTCCTGTTCTGCCAAATCCCTTTGACCGGGTGAGATGTCTGGAAGGGATTGTTGAGGTACGGATACCTTTCAAGGGGATTTTGTAACCCTCGGATATGATCGACTGTACCCACATATCTTGTGAGAGGGAATGCCAGGCTACTGGGTACAGCGAAATCCTTCCCCCGACTGCCTCCAAGGGTGGACAGTCGGGCAACACCTCAGGGATGCTGAAAGGGCTTCTCAGGAAGAGACTCCCTGTTGCCCTGGTTCTGAGGACCCCCCCTGCCTCTAGGGCGGCATCTATTATTGTTACCCCCTCTGCCTCTGGGGGTAAACTGACCACGTGTGTCCGGTGTAGCTCCGTGGGCTTTGCAGAACCACATCTTCCCTCCCTTCTGACCCTTGAGATATGGTCTAGAAGGGGTGGAAAAATGGACTCCAACGGCAGAAAGAGTTTTACCGTCCTGCTCACACCTGGTCAAGGTATCCTTCACCTGAGGTCCGAACAAAGCCGAACCATCAAAGGGGGTATTAGTGAAGGACGCCTTAAAGGGGTCCGCAAAATTACAAAGCCGCATCCAGGCTTGGCGTCTAAGAGCAACTCCTGTGCCTGCGGCCCTGCTCGCTCCATCGGCCGCATAGGATATGAGCCGCATGGAGGAGTTGGATAAGGAATTCAGGATTGCTAGCTGTGAGGCAATCTTTTCTTGAGCCCCAGCAGCAGAAGGATCCTGGACCACTTCACCCAGTTCTTTGAGAATATCTCTTTGAAGCCTGGTGAAGTGACAAAGGTAGTTCAGCGAACGCATAGCAAAGGTTGCTGAAGAAAACATCCACTTTCCATACCCGTCCATGGTCCTAGAATCCTTGTTAGGAGGATGGACAGGTACTGAAGGATCCGCCAGTTCCTTCTTAGTGGCCGCCGCCACCACCATAGCATCCACAGAGACGCCCTTGGAAAGAAACTGTTTGTCCGTAGGGGCCGTAATAAACTTGGATGGTCTCCTGGGGACAGGTTCCACAGAATCTGGAGCCGCCCACGCCTTCCGAGCCACTACCTGCATAAGTGGGTCGAAAGGCGGAGACACCCAGGAGGTGGAGGGTCGGGATCCAAACGCCTCCAGGTATACCGACTCATCCTCGGAGGGATCAATGGATGGCCAATTCCCCCTCTGTTTGAGGAGCTCAAGGATGTCTGAAAAGGAGACATCCTCAGAGGGGGATCGTGGGGAACCCTCCGACTCATCTAAGTCAGTATCAGATGTAGTAGACTCGGGGGAGTCTGTGTGTTTCCTCTTACACGTCCTCTTCCGAGGGGGTTCACCTGCCGGATCAGGAGAAACTTCGGAAGAGGAGGAAATTCACAATGGGGAAACCTGGGGCAATGGATCCCTGGGCCTGAGAGCAAGAGGCTGGCAAGAGGTGTCTACAGGCACCGAAGAGGGAGGAGCTAGAGGGATGGACCGTTGACCTGGCTCAGTAGCCAGGACACTCCTCATCACCTCAAAGGCTCCCCTCCCCAGGAGACCGGAATATTCCCGATCCGAGGATACAGGAATTCCCGGCTCCACTGAGAGGGAAGGCTCCGAGGCCGATGTCGGTGCCGAGCTTACCAAAGCCGAAGCCCCGAGAGGGAGAGCGGGGTCGGACAAGGGTCCGATGCCACTAGCCCCCTCGGAGCCGACAAGGGAAACCCGACGACCGGATCCCTCCAAGGAAGGCCTCAAGGAGGAGATTGGAGCCGAGGACGATGGAGCCGAAGGATGTATCGGCTCCGGCGCCGAAACAGTCGCTGTCCCGAGAAGCTCCGGCTCCGAACTCTGATGTGGAGTCGGAGGAGGAAGTTCAAGGGTGAAACAATAGCCGAAGTCTGCTGAGACGGGCTATGGAGCATTTGGGCCAGTGCCTGCGACTTCAACAGCCTGCTTACCACCCTCTCTAAGTCGTGGTCAGACAGCCTGGAAGATCTCGAAGATCGGCTCCGATGGCTCTGCTCCGACAAAAGAGGAGACCCCGGAGCCGAGTGGATACTCTGCAACGAAGGGGACCGAGATCTCTTTCGGGACTAAGTCATCGGAGCCGAAGTCCCCTGAATTCCAGATGGAGCCAAAGGTTTCTCGGCTCCGATGCTGGATAAGGTGTCGGCTCCAGCCGGAGCCGACAAGGCCACAGTAGACCGGGTGTCGGAACCAATCGGTGCCGAACCCACTACTTTGGAAGCAGATAGATCGGTTCCAGCCGGAGCCGATCTTGGCTCCGGAGCCGGAGCCACCGGAGGAGGCTTGGATACTGTAGCCTGAACCTTCGGTGGCTTAGAAGGTTTACCAGACCCTGTTTTAGAGGGAGAACCTTCTGGCTTAAGTAAGCCACGGAGGATCAACTTATTCCTCCGTTCCTGCAGGACTCTCTGGCTAAAAGAGTGACACAAAGCACAGGAGTCCTGCAGGTGCAAAGGCCCCAGGCAGTAAACACAAGAAGTGTGACCGTCTGTCAGAGACATTTTCTGACAGCACAAGTCACACTTCTTGAAGCCTGAGACCTTGCCTTCCTTTGACATATTTCTAAGGAAGAAGTCGCACACACACCCCAACAAACACACACAATTAATCCCCTAACACACAGACACACAGGTAGGGATTAACCAATGGGGTCTAGGCCTAACTTAACTTTTATACAATTACTAAAGGAATTTAAAAGTTTTGAACTGTAAGGGAATAGGGTGGGCTGTAAACACACTACACACTATGAAAGTGGAAACAAGGGGGAAATAAATCCCTAACTAAGCTTTTTTTTGACAAAAAATTACTTACCTCAGCTGGCAAAGGAGACCTCTTTCGCTAAGCGGCAAACGAGATCTGAGGTAGTTCTGCCTTGCATCATGGGATATAGGGTTGCCTCGAGCTGGTAAAAGGAGTTCTCAAGCTAAAGCAAGTGCCGAGTCGGAGCCGAGGATCGGCTCCGAACCCATCCAGCAAGAATGAAGGCGAGATTGACAACTTAACATCAAATATTATTAAACAGCAAGTCAGGTATAATTTGAGCAAAGACGGACAGCTAGATTTTAAGAATGTCCAACTGAAGTGTTTTGAAATCAGCAAGTAAGGGATCTAATATTGTAATGAATGAATTGGACTTTGAAAAAATATGTCTGAATTTATTACAGCTAAAAGAGTATTTTAAAAAATGTTTTTAGGTAAACCTATATTCTTGGAAATTAATATAGTATACTGGAGCCCCTGGAACAGATGTGGAATTATATTCTTTGTCCTTATGTAAAACAGTTGGAGTTATTTATTTTACATGATTACAATTTGTTACACAAGGTACAGGATACTGTATGGGAGGGATATTTAATTTGGTTGAGTTATGATGCAAA
The DNA here is from genome assembly GCF_019279795.1 of Protopterus annectens. Classification (NCBI taxonomy): domain Eukaryota; kingdom Metazoa; phylum Chordata; order Ceratodontiformes; family Protopteridae; genus Protopterus; species Protopterus annectens. The sequence goes on from NC_056746.1 coordinate 456,192,723, forward strand.
TAATCTATACGCAAACATTAAATACCACCAGGGTCTGGAGTCCCAACACTTCTATTTAGAGACTCCCTACAAAGTACATTTTTAATTGAACTAGTGGAATTTATATTAACAAAACTAGTTTAGATTTAAGGAACAATTTTATTAACAAATTCAGGGTACTTCAATGAGGGCTTATTATGCCCCCTCATATGCTAATATGGTTATTGGAAGATTTGAAGTTTACATTATGTGTACCATTGTGTACATATGAACTATGTATATAATAATCTTCTGCTATGTTTAACAACTCCACTGTGCTAAAGCATGTCATTGTAAAACACTTTTGTATGAACTATGTATTAATAATATACTGCTTTGTTTACCTTATCTACTATTAAGTATTGACAATAATTGTGGAGCTTTTCTGCCCGGGTCTCCACTAAAAATGGGCTCCAGGCCCAGTCGGACACTACCCAGCATACAAATGTAAGATAAATAAACAAAATAAATAAATGAATGCAGCAGAATTAAAAATAACTTATTTTAGATTTATTGATGATCTAATGTTTAATATACAAGCTAAGAATGAATATTATTTTATTTTATTGATAATTGACAGAACAGGCTTGGGTTACATTCACATATAAAACTGAAGAAAAGCACATACACTATCTTGATGTAATTTTGTGGACTCGTGTAAAAGAATACGTTTCAATACAGGAAAGATGGATACTGCCTCAACAATTTTTGCATGTTTATAGCAATCATCCTAAAACACAGGTACATTCATTACCGTATAGTCAAATGTTAAGGGACAAGTGTTTATGTGACAATTTTTGAGCACTTCAAAAAAAAAAAAAACATATATATACATATACACACACACACACACATATATATATATATATATATATATATATATATATATATATATATTCTAAATAAAGAATAATATAGAATATATACACAAAGGTGATTACTTGATCCAATAAAAAATACAGTAATGTACTCACCATAACTATGCATCTGTGTTGCCCATTTTCATTCTTCTAGATCCAAAGTCTAGTGCAAGTGGATCAAGTTGTATTTGAAGTCAGATCTAGTACCCATACATTAAAGAAGAATGAAAAGGACATCAGATAATATGTTATAATATCTGAGATGTATAATTTTGAAGGTTATGGAAATCAACAAACATTGAAAGGATAATCACCTCTTTGTATTTTCACTTACAGTTATTTCACATGTAGAACAGTGAACAGAATTTGGTATTGGCATGTACTTTTAACAAATGAGGTGCTGAGAGGGAGAGTTTCAGATCATCCATAGTTTGCATTTAAAATAGGTAGTAGAACAGCTGATAGAACACTTCATAATAATTTTGTGAATTATAATAAGCTATTCATTAATAAAGTTGGTAATGTACCATGTAGAAATTGTGAGGCAAGTATATGGATGATATATGGAGAAGGTAACTTAAAAGGGGATCAGTTTTTGATTAATCAATTTGTAATCTGTGCTTCTGAAGGAGAAATGCATGCTTTATTTTGTGGGTGACCCAATATATTACTGGTGAAACAAAACAGAAGAATAAGAGAAAAAAGGCATATTAGAAATGGGAGAATTAGACTTGCGGTTAGGCATTTCCTAGAAAGGCATTTATTGTCTAAGATACTGTTTACAGTCATTTTAAAACATCCACCTAATTTAAAGTATTGATATAAAGCAAACATTATAGAGAATGTTATCTCATATTAAAGTATCAAACTTACATGCCTTATGGACTTAATGTGGACAGTGAATAGCAACTGTTACTTTAAGATGTTATGAACCTTTGCAAATGGAATTGACTGACTGGATGTTTAATAACAATGCTGTCTTAAATATTTAAATGAAGAGAATGTGTTTGATACTTGTCTATCTTCTAGAAAGGCCAGAGGGCAGATGCACCAGATACTTTTAATATTAAATAAAAGTTAAGTTTCAACAAATATGTATTTGCTGTTGTTGGACTTTTACGTGTAGCTCAGTGTTCTTACAACAGGACAATATAGTGTAACAGCATTAACAATGGTGGAGCAAAATGAGTGCTGACTAGAAAACATGTCTATGTTCAACAGAAATTTGTGCCATTGTATAAAATCTTACCATAACAGTAGGTGTCCTTCTCTTCATGGTGTAGTATTCTTAACAGAAGGGGTTCCTTGCCAATGGTAACCCAAGATCCAGCCAGTGTACCAAAGCCTTAGGAATTTATAGACATTGTACACCACACATATACTCCCCACTCAAGGTGAAGGGCATAAAGGTGATGTACTGATGTACATACCTCAGAAATGAAAAGCCCTAGGAGGAATACATGCACCCAGAAGGAGAAAGAAGAAAATAATTCTAGGCCAGGAAATCAGAAGGAATATGGCAGAGCAAAAAAGGAGGAGGAGAGAGGGAGGGGGCAAATACTGCAACAGTGAAGAAAAGGACATCTACTATTATGGTAAGATTTTACACAACTGTACTATGTCCTTCCATATCACTGTTGCAGTTTTCTTAACAGAATGGAGAGTACAAAAGCTCAAGAGGAAACTTGGGAGGAGGAACGCACAGCCTTCTAAAAACTATAGCTATAGCTGCAGGCTCAAAAGAAGCCCGAGTCAATTTTTCAAGCACAAAACTGAGGTCCCAGGAAGGTGGAATAGGCTTCCTGGGAGGCTTGATATGAAAGATGCCTTTAAGAAATTGTTTGATCTAAAACTTAGAGGGAAAGGACTTTCAAGGTGGCTGCACAACTTAATTCTAGCTTTCCCATTTTGAAAACAAACTCAGCAGAGAAGGCCAATAGACTTGCGTTTATGGGTAAATTTCAGTAAGTGGCTAGTAAGTGTACTGCCTGGATGCCAGAAAAAAAGAAATACAGAGGACCTGGAAAAATCAGCTACAAAAAGTGAGGAAGAAACACTAACTGGGGAAAGTTCTGCAGCTGTTCAACAAAAAGCAATGCAACCTCTAGAAATGAATTCCAGTAACCTACAGGAAGATACAAGACAATTACACACAGACCTAGTTAAAATAAACATAACACTGATGAAGTATATCAACACAAACAAGAAAAGGCTGGAAAAATGGAAGAAGATTTAAACAAATATTCAGATGAGGTGATACATCTGCAAAAATCAGAGGCTGAAATGAAGAAATGCTGGCTGAATATGAGACTGCTCAGGAAGAGATGTTTAAAAAATAATAGAATTAGAGGACAGAGCACGTACGGAAAACCCAAGCTTTTCGGCTATGCCAGAGAAGCTGGAAGGAAAACACTGCATTAATTTTATGAAAGCACAAATAAGCAACTAGACTGGAATTACATAGCAGGAGTTGTTAGCTGAAAGGGCACATTGTGTGTATGCTCTAAGCCTGGCTATGAGAAAGCAACCTAGACCTTTAATAGTAAAGATGCAAGTCTACCAGCAGAAGAAGTTGATTTTGACAAAACTGTGGCAGAATCACAAAGTACTGAAAGTGGGAGACAGTACAGCATTTGTGGAGAATGATTACTCATTGTACACTAGGCAGAATAGAAGCAAATGTACTCCACTATTCAGGGAATGTCAAAATGCAGGTATGAGATTCAAACTGTTGTACCCAGCTGTCTTCAAAGTATTCTTTCCTGGAAGGGCATAATCATTTTTGGATGAAGTACATACTAGGGAGAAAATAGAAAAGTTTGTCCAACCTGTAAAATAGAAAGATTCTGCTTCTTGTTCTTCTGGTAATAAATATCACAGACAGACTGTACATGTGAAACCTTTTTCCAGTGCATCATCAGAAAATGTTGGGAGTAAAGGAAGGGAGCACAAGAGTTGACTAGAAGAATTGAGAGTACATTGGAAATGAAGCAGAGACAGAATTTGGGAGATGGAAATGAAGAGTAATAAAACCAGCAACTTAATGTGGGATTACAATGCAATAATTACCTGTGTGAAATATGACAGAACAAGAAAATCTGGAAATATTGGACTTTTTCAGAATTTGTTGGACTTGTGGGGGACTCTAAAACACATGCCCTATTTCATGTCATTAAATGTTCAAAAAAAATCTTTGGGGAGGGGAAGAGGAGGGAGAAAGTTAACTAAGTAAAGATACGTTTTTCTTACAACTATTTTTGTTGTGTATGGTTTTCTTTGCGTGCTCTAAAGTAATGTTTTCTCATTTATTTTTTTAAGTGTAATGGGGTTTGTAAACAGGTGCTGCTTTTGCTTTCTTTTCTCTCTCTCCTCTCTCTCTCTTCTTGCTCAGTTTTAAGAAATCTAGGCAATGCAAGAAAAAAAAAACAGTCTGGTTAAAAAAGCATGACAAAAGAAAAACTAATGTGCTTTTTTTCATACTTGCATGGGAAAATGACTAGATTAAGAACCTTAGATTGATTTAGTAACAAGTTTTAACAATAAGCAAGTAAATGAAAAAGAAAATTAAATATTATGAGTCTTTTTTCTAGCAAATACAAGTATGTTCAGTAGCAATTCAGCAGCTGGTCTTCATGTTTCCATGGAAACAATTTGATAAGGAGAGACTGGCTGCCTGGTTCTCGTGTCTCCATGGAGACAATCTGATAAACAGAAACTGGCTATAGGCTGGTGAAGAGTGATTGGCTGAAGAAAAAAACTGAGAAGAGAAAATGGCTATGACATAATGTTCTCTGAAAGCATTCAGGGGTTTTCCCAGCTGGGAGAGCTATAATGAAAAGACAAAAGCAATTAGCACTTAGCAGAAGCACAGGCTGCACCATACATCTTAGCATGATTAACCTTTCTTTTAGGTTAACTCAAGTCTGAGTGTGGCTGTCAGTTTGGGATTTTTCTTCCCATTAGAAGGGTAAAACTTCAGTGTTTGAAGATGCACATAGTTTTGTGTGTTAGTGTTAAGTTAATAGGTCTTGGGGGGGTATTGGGGTGTGTTTTTTTCTGTTTGATGGCTTTCAATAAAACAAAAAGTTTTATAAGATGCGACTGTCACTCGTCTGGTCAGGATAAAACAGACGAATAGTTGTGGGTTCAGTTCAAGCAGCTTTATTACACATAAACACATCAGGAATGAGGCTTTATAACTTAAACTTAAATAAAATTATAAATAGACTGACTAACACACTAATACATGTTAACCATCTGGCTGTTCCCTCAAAATGGCACTGCTGCCTGTACATGCTCACTATTTATATGCACGTGCCTACATCTGATAAATGCTTCTTAAAGGTACATACATATGCTCTGTTCTACATCCTCCCTCTTTGAGAAATAGCTCATACATCAAATATCAGTATTCAATGACATGCAATTATACAGAATTAATTTTTTTGACATGTAATCATACAAAATAACACACATATAAAACAATCATGTCCAGGTTGCTGTGTATTTTACACTAGTTCTAGAAATATGACCTGACTGTGCAACATAAAAGTCAGAACTGGATCTAGCAATGGGACTGTCTTCAAGGAATGCTCAACTTTGGGGACAACTGGGACATCATCAGGATGGAAATGGATACGGAGACATGTTCTTCAATATAAACATTGTCAGGGTTGCTCTGAGATCCAGGGTATGTATCACAGGTACGATGCTGTGATATCATTTCTGATACAGGAAGAAGATGCCTGTGGTTTCTCCTGTATTCTATACCCTCAGCACATATACCTCTCACGTGACCAATTCGATCAAAGCCTTTCCCCATTTGCATCCTCACTGTCTCTACCTTTAACAGACAAAGAAACATACTCTTTTTATCACAGCTGGACTTCTGAGAAGAATGCTTTTTAAAAAGTTGGGCTTTGATTGGTCTGTGTTTTTAGCATTAGGCACCAACAAGCTAGAACTGATAGGCAAGGGTTGTTCTGGTTTGACTAGATAGAAGTCTCTGAATAGGTGAGCCAAGTTGGTTCTCAAAGGTTATATTCTGAGATTAAGTAAATCCAAGAAGATATCAGTATTGTCATGTTTTGACCTCTCTAGTAACTGCTTTGCACTCTGTACTGCACACATTCAGCAAGGCCATTTGATTGTGGGTATTCAGGACTGCTAGTAACATGGATAAAGTCCCACTCTTTTGCAAATCTCTGAAACAATTGACTGATAAACTGGGTACTGTTGTCTAAAATAGCTTTGTGTGGACTACCATGGAATGAGAAATTATGTTTCATCTTACTAATAGCAGCACTGGACGTTAGGTAGCAAATTGATTTCAAACCAGTTCAAATAAGAGTTTACCAACACTAAGTAATGCTGATTGTTCCACTCAAATATATCAGTGGCTACCGTTAACCAAGGTAGTTCAAGAATTTGGCTTAGCTGAAGTGGCTCTTTTTGCAAATGCTGTTTAGTACTATTACATACTGAACAAGAAGTAAGCACTTTATCAATGTCTTTCGATACAGAAGGCCAAAACTAGTCCTCTTCCCCTTCTTTTAGTAGAGTCAGAACCTGGATGGCCATGATGGAAAATCTGAATGTATTCATGTTGTAAAGAAGTACGAACAATAACTTTGGGACCTTTGAAAATGGTACCATCTTCTATCAGTATCTCATCACTGTATGGAGAGTAAGGCTGCACTTCTGGTGGTACACAGGACTGGTTTGATGGCCATCCTACATTGATGAAGTGGTTGAGCTTTTACAAAATTGGATCAGTCTTTTTATGATTTCTCAGCTCATCGAGTCTCGTAGGAGAAAAATTATGCACTCCTATGACAACAAAGTCAAAATTCTCTGTTTCAAGCTGTTCTGTGGTATTTCTGGGTGAATTGCATAAGGTATCAGCGAGATAAAGAAGTTCATCTATTGTATAGACCATTTTGAAATTATACTTTTGTAATCCAAGCATCATTCTTTGTAGTCTTGCTAGAGCTGAATGCATAGACTTCTTTAAAATAGTGACTAGATGTTGATGTTCAATTTTGATTTGGAAAGCTTGGTCATAAATATAATCATGGAACTTCGAACATGCGAACACAATTGCCAAAAGTTCCTTGTCAATTTGAGCATACTGCATCTCAGTTTGGGTAAGAGTTCTAGATGAATAGGCAACAGGTCTGCCCTCTTGAAGAATAACTGCACCAAGACCAAACTGTGAAGCATCATAGGAAAGAACTTCTGGTTTGTGGACATCATAATACCTTAATTTAGGAGGGTTAGCAATTTCCTGTTTGAGGCTATCAAATGCTCTCTGGTGTTGTTCTAACCATGACCAGGCAACACTTTTGCATGTCAGCTCTCTCAAAGGAGTTGATAATTCACTAAGGTCAGGAATAAATTGGCCAAAATAGTTAACCATACCAAGAAAACACTGTAAAGCTTGGACATTGTCTGGAGCTGGCATTTCAAGAATGGCTGTTTGCATGGAAGGGTCTGGTCGTAAGCCTGTATGGTAAATAAATGACCTACATAATTAACTTCTGGTAGTCTGAATTTACACTTCAGAGGATCAAGCTTTAAGTTCACTTTATGTGCTCTGTCCAGAACTTTCCTGAGGTTTCTGTCATGCTGTTCTTCACCATTGCCTCCAACTAGTAAATCATCAACAATTATTTCACATGGGTAGCCTGAAAAAATTTTCTCCACTGCACGCTGAAAGACTTTACTGGCAGAATTTGTTCCAAAAGGCATTCTGAGTAATCTGTATCTATCAAATGGGGTACTGAAAGTAGTCAGTAGTGAAGATATGCAATCAAGCATTACTTGCCAAAATGAACACTTTGCATCTAAGACAGAAAAAACAGTGGCATTTAGAATGAGGGTGGCAATCTCTTCGACTGTACGCATAGGATGATGAAGTTTCTTTAATGCCTTGTTCAAGTCTCTTGGGTAAGTGCATATTCTGATTTCATCTGAATTTTTTTTTATGAGCAGCTACCATGGAAGACACCCACTCCGTTAGTTTTGTGACTGGACAAATTGCACCTTGTTGCACCATTTTGTCTAACTGGACCTTGACTTTGTCCTGCACAGCTATTGGAACTCTCCTGCTAGTCTGACCGCTAGACTTACCTCTGGGCCTACTTTCATGGAGTACACAACTGGAAGTTTGCTTAGCCTGTCATCGAAAACATCAGCATACTCTGAGAAAATAACATCACTGAAACTGGAAATGGGACATGTGACTACATGATGTACTTCTTTGGTAAAAGAAAGCATGTTCATTCTTAAACTGTCTCTGAGACCTAATAATGACTCCACAGGTCTTCTAGCTACATAAAATTGCAAGCTGTAACTGTTCCCAGCTGAATAGTATGAAAGCACTACTCAGCCTTCGGTTTGAATCTCTTCACCTCCATAAGTAACAAGCTTCACACAATTAATCAAATTAAGCTGTTCACCAGCTCTCACTTTAGCAAATGTTTCTGCTGACATTACATTACACTTTGAGCCAGTGCCCACTTTGAGCTCTGTGGGTTTACCATTGATCAGGACAGTACAAAATACGTTGTACTTTGCCAGCAAATCTACTGCATTAACCTTTTCACGGACCACTGATACACCATCTACAGAGAAAGTAGGGTTGCAGCTTTCTATATGATCAACTTGCTTTTTTGAGTGACCTTTCTTAATAACTGAATGAGGCTTGCTTGATTTACAAAAGTTTTGAAAGTGGTTCCAGTTTTTACATTTGTGGCATTGCTGACCAAATGCTAAGCACTTCTCTCTTTTAGACTCATGGTTGGCTCCACAATTAACAGTTAACAATAAGACTTGACTTGGGTTTTGTGACACACACTTAAACAGCACCAAGTATGTCTGTTTTGCTGAGCTAGTCTTAGAACTTGCTAGAAAGTTACAGGTCCTCCCTGGAAAACCTGCAGGGGCTGCAGCTGCCAGGTGCTTAGCCCTGCTTCTGCATGAAAAGCTGGATGGGCAGATTGGTGTGATGACAGAGATGATTTTTTCTGAGCTATGATACAGAATCAGAATTGCCTATACATTGCTTGCTGTGTCTAATTATGGTGGCTGCCAAAAAAGCAATTACTAGAAAATGGACATCAAAATCTAAACCAACTATATTAATAGTAGTGAATATAGTAACAGAGATAAAGCACCTGGAACTGAGATCTTTAAAAAAGAGTAGAAGCAAACTACATAGGAAAAGTGGGAACAATACATACAGGGGATGAATGAGGTTTAAAAGAAAGCAGGACTTAAATGAGCTATGTAATGTTTGACTGAAAATGATTGGGTAGATTATAAGTGATGTATAATGTTTGCAACTGGGAGCATGTCAGTATGGTTTGTGATGTAAAATGCTTGCAACTAGGATTGTGTCGATGTGGTTTGTTTTCATTTATATAAATATATGACTGCTTATGTCTTAAGTGATGGTTTAATAAAGATGTTTCTTGTTTAAAAAAAAAGAAAACTAAAGGGAAGAGGAGAAGTCAAGGGCAGAGAATCAGAAATAGTTGAAAGGTGAGCTTTAACTGAAGAATATCCCAACCTAGAATGGAGCAATTCATACAAATAAGACAGAACCTAAGGGATCCCCACATCCACACTGAAAAGGGATCCTGGTTACAAAAAAGGCACCTGATAGAAAAATCTCTTCCATTTTGTCAAATATGATTTTCTGATAGTGGGTATCCTGGACTCCTGCAGAACCCCAAGCACGTCCTAAGAAAAGAGGTGCCTAAAAGGGATCAAAATCTTATCATCCACAGTGTCAGTTGATGTAAGGATGCATCACAAACTCCTTTGTCTTGTGTGAGACTATTCACTTTGTGAGGTAACTTAAGGTGATTATCCCTGCCTAAGTGAAGAAGAAGGGGGAAAACAATGTGGCCAAAAAGTTGTCACCAACAAGATTTTGGAAGAGTTTTGCTTGATCTTGAGCAGGACCCTCAGATTCAGAGGAATGGGAGGGAAGGCATAGAGAAACATCCTCTTCCAAGGAAAAGATAGTGTGTCCACGTTCTAGCCTAGAGAACTCGGGATTCTGGCGAAGAAAAGAGGAAGTTGTCTGTTGAAAGGGGAGGTAAAAAGCTCAACCTATGGAGTACCCCACTAAAGGACAATGTCCAGAAACACATCTGTGAAGCATCCATTCATGAGCCTGTGTACTGGACCTGCTCAAGAAGTCTGCCTCTATATTTTGCTCTAAAGGAATGTAGACAGCCTGAAGAGTTACTCGATATTGGACAGCTCAATCCCAGACCTGAAGAGCAAGTCTGCAGAGAAGGTAGAACTGTACCATTCCCTCACTCCACCCTTGCTTGTTGATGTACCACATCACTGTGGTTTTGTCTGTGAAGACTTGGAGAGGCCCTTGAAGAAACAGAGAATGAAGAGCCTGAAGAGCTAAAAGGAGAGCGCTCACCTCCTTTATGTTGATGTTCTCTGATCTCTGATGAGTAGGCCAGAGACCCTGGTCCTTGGGGGAACTGAAGAAGGCTCCCCACCTCTTGTCTGAGGCATCTGAAAAAAGTTCCTGAGATGGGACTGAAGGTTGAAAAAGAAGTCCTGGGTTGAGAGAAAGCAAATGAATCCGCCACTGATGTTTAAGGCATGTAAGGAAAGAAACTAGGGAATCAAATGGATAACAGTGGTGAACCTATACAGACTTAAGAAACCACTGTAGTTTTCTCATATGGAGTCTGGCAGCATAGGAATAGTGGAGGCTATGAATCGTAGAACCTTGAGAAAATCCCTGGCTGTGACAGAAGCTAGAGAAAGAAGTGATTGAAAAAGGTATTTAGAGAAAGAGCCTTGGGTGGAGGCAGGAATGCCAGCATATGAATGGTCTGGAACCACAACAGAGGAAAACATTATCTTGAAAAGGAACAAGGACTGATTTCTGAAAGTCTGTGGTGAACCCCAGGCTTTGAAACAAACAAACTGGAGTTGCTGAACAAGGACCTGGGAAGATGAAACATAAATGAGTAGGTCGTCTAGACAAGGAAAGATCTGAAACCCATCTCATCCTGCAAAAGGCAATGACAGGAGAGAGACATTTAGTGAACACCATTGGGGCAGTAGAGAGGCCACAGGGCAAATCAGAGAATTGAAAATGTGAGGAAGAAACAGAGAAAAAGGGGATAAATCTGGATGTGAACATGGGCATCCTTCAGGCCCACGGGCACCAAGATAGCCTGGGGAAGCAGAAAAGCGAACATGGTTTGAAGGGACAACATCCGGAAGGAAGGGACCTCCAGAAAGGTGTTGAGCTCAGCAAGGTCAAGAATGGGTCTCCAGGTGCCATCCTTCCTGGGGACCAGAAACATCCTGGAATAAAAACATTCCCTTCCTGGGCAGGGGGCACAATTTGAATGGCGCCTTGAGCCAAAAGGCTCTGAAGCAGTTCTGGAAAGAAAGGAATGAAGATGTTCCTGAGGAGACTGAGGTATGCCCAAAAAAGGAAGAAAGGATTTCCATACCATGAAAGATCCCTGGTGGATGATGGATAAAGCCAAGAGTTGGAAATACGAAGAGATGAGGGAACCTGGCCTAGGGAAAGGGGAAGCAAACTCCCAGATAGAACCTGGCTTATCTTGTAAGGGAGGCTTCTAAGAAATAGGAGTCTGAATAGACTTAGCAGGGGGGTACATGTCTAGAACCCTTTTCACCTTTAGGAGAAGGCAAAGGCTGCCTGCAAAAAAATAAATAAATAAAAAATAAAAAAAATAAATAAATAAAAAAACAGATTTGAGTGGATAATTCCTCTGGACTTTATGGACAGAAGACACAAAAAATATGTTTCATTTCCTGCAGGGCTTTGCCTTTATCCTGGAGGGACTTAAAAAGCACAGCAGCAGCAGAGTCGAAAAGGTTCTTATTATCAAGAAGAGCATCCAACAATTTAACCTTAATATCATCAGGTAAGGGCTGGAGATGAAGCCAAGAGTAACGTCTCAAAGCAAAACCAAATGCAGCAGCCCCACAGGAAGCATCAGCTACATCATAACTACATTTAATAGAGTGGTGATCCGCCTGAGAGGTAGAAACCAGTAAATAAAGGGAATCAGGGAGGTCAGAAATTGTCCGAGAAGCTTAAGAAAGAAGGGTTAAAACATACCTGGTCATATGAATCGTGTAATTAATAGCCCTAAAAGCCAGAGTGGTAGCAGTAAGTAATATAGTGGATAGAAAAAGTTTAAAAGGTTTGTCCAAAGAGAGAGACATTACAAAAGGATCAGCAGGATATCTGTACAAAAACAATTATCAGGCACCTTGAAAAATCTGTCAATTTTCTTAGGGGCTGAAGGAGGTTTGGAATCAGGGGCTACAGAGTCCTCTGAAAAGGTATCTAAGTAGGTAGCCAAGACTGGAGGTACAGCTGGAAGAGTTCATAATACCTCTTCTGAATATCAGAAGATTGAGAACAGTCTGATTTGGAATATTCCATCATATGGGAAATAGTATCTCCAAAGGGCAGCTCTTCCAAGGGAGAGTCTGGACTAATAGAATCTTCCTCCTCAGACCAATAATCCAAGGGAGAAGGGATTTGAGAAGAATATGTCAAAAGACTCTTCCCCAGAATCCAAATCCTCAGAGGAGTCCTGCTCTCTGGGCCTTTTAAGAGGAACAGAGGACCAAGAAGCAGGTACAGAAACTCCTTGAGGAGGCTTTAAGGTATCTAAGGCATTAAACAACCCCTGGGTAAAACCCTGACATTTACATTGGGGATCTTTAACAGCAGAGGAAATATGCTTATTTTTTTTGTTTTTTCTTCTGAGGAATGTCAGCCTGAAAAACCCTAGCAGGTTTGGACCCTTTTCAACTACATTGGTTGAGTGTCTGCATCTCCTCCTGAACTATAATTAGTGGTATCCCCCCTCTGTCCCTCAGATATTATCAGCCAAGGTTCCCCCTCAATGTCCAGAGTGGACATATGCAAAGTCTTCGAGGATGTGTGAGGAGTCAGATCCATGCCAGCATCCAGCAGTGTCGCAGCATAGGAATCTAAGTCAACAATTGGATGATCCTCTGGGCTCTCACTAACCTTGAGAGTGACGTACAGGGGAGGAGTGAAAGCAGCTGAATCAGATCAAAGTTTTTGGCCGATTTCTTAGCAGGCGGCTGACCTTCATGACAGGAAGACTCCATCATAGCACCTTGTGCCAACAATTTAAAGGACAACAGGATTCTATTATTAAATGCTCAAGTTCTCTGTCCTTTTTCTCCCTATTTATTGTCCCTGCTATGAATAAACAACAACACAGCATTTAAAATATTTTAAATTGACCGTTTCTCTCCACTAGAACAGTACCTTGCTGGGGTCTATATTAGATCATCAAAACGGCAGAATTTCGAATGATCTAATTTCGAACCCAATATCGCGAATGCTGAAAACAGTGAAGCTGCACAAAACCGAATTCTTTCCTAGAGAAAGAATTTGGGTGGCCATTGTTGTGGCTTTGCTGTTTTCAGCGATGTAGTGGAAAGTTACGGGTTGGGTTAAGGTAAGTGTGTGATTGTGCAGATGTTCCTGTTCGGGCACGGGATGGGTGAGTTAGGGTTAGGGCGCGGGTCAGGTAAGTGTGCAATTGTGACAGAATTTGGGGTTAGGGGTGGGTTAAGTGAGTTAGGGTTAGGGCATGGGTGAGGTGAGTGTGCGATAGTGAGAATTTGGGGTTAGGGGCGGGTTAAGTGAGTTAGGGTTAGAGCATAGGTGAGGTGAGTGTGCAATAGTGATGGACCTTAGGGTTAGGGTGTGGGTTAAGGTAAGTGGATAGATAGTAGTGTATGTGCAGTGTAGTGTAGGGTTAGATGTAACTTTTAAATGTATGTGTGTGGACTGCTGATTTTTAGTATGCTTGTGGTGTGTGTGTGTTTTTCAGAACAGCAAATTTTTTCCCAGGGTAAAATTTTGCGGTTTCGATATTGTTAGGGTTCAGGTTTTGCAGTTTGATGTTATGGAATTCAATAATGAGCCGTTTCGATGATCTGATATAGACCCCCTTGCTGTACTGTGGTGGTTTCACTTTCAAAAAAGTTTTATCCCACCATGAAAAAGTCGCCAATTCATTGATGTCATCAAGGCCACTGAATACAGGTAGTTTTCTGGCCAATTACCTCCCCAAACTGACATCATTATGACAGTCCTAAAAACCCACCCATGCTGTGATGTTACAGCTCCCTGGTCCTTCCCCTAGCCATACAAAAAGTAAAGGCTAGAACAAGGAAACAGTACATGAGTCAAGTCTCCTGCTGTGAGCTGTCAATCATAGCAGGTAACAGCTCAAATTACCCTTAGCACTTTGACAGCTAGGGAAGTTAGGTGCGAAAGGGAATGGGAGACAAGCCAAACTAGTACAATTCAGGCTTCACAAAAAACTGCAGTTAGCCATTCTAAAAAGAAGCAGTAGTAAAAAGCACTTTGAAAGTCTGTTCTGTGGCATTTGCACTGTTTGTGTTTTAAGTAGTCATTGAACAGCATGAAATGTTACTTAAAACCAAATGAGTGAAAGCCAGCAGTGTATGCTGTAAAATCAATGCAGTGACAGGAGCTTTATGTAGAAGGAGGCCTGCATGATGAAACTTTTCTACAGGTGAGCACTGCATTGTGGGATACCTAGAGGCAGACTAAACAGTCAGAATTACTTCAAGATGCCAGACCCCATGTGGTCAGACTCAGAAACTATGTATAAAAATGTTTATAAACCTGTAAATAGTCCCACCATGGTGTTAAAATGTAGGAAACACCAAACCATGATGAAATAAACATGTTTTTTGAGTATGTGGGTGCAGCTCTCCTTTAAGATGTTGGTTCTCTAAGTAAATCGACAAATAGGATAGATGGCTATGTAGGGTCTTAAGGACAAATGCCTGACAGACAGAACATTGCATATGGTCTTGAGAAGCACCTAAACAGAAGAGACACTATTCATGATGATCTTTATGGGGAATCTGCCTCCCACACTGACATTTTCCCTTTCTGGATGACATGTAAACACACCAAAATAAAGACAGAAACAGATAAGAAGAAACCCCCAATGGGGCAATTCTCTAAAACACAGCTCAGTAACCAGCATAGAAGAAGGAGCATTCAGACCAACAATCAGTGATGGCATTCAGAATGGCAGCAAAGAAATTCTGAGATATGTATGTCCATACGTCACCTTTATGCCCTATGCCTTGAGCTACTAAGGCTTTGGTATACTCGGTGGACATTGTGCTACCCTTGGTAAGGAATCCCTATGGTTAAAAATACTGCAAAAGTGATATGAAAGGACATACAATTTTTAGCTAAGGAATGGAGTGGTGTTCATGTTGAGGGGAGCTAAATTTGCATATTTTACATGTAACTTTGTAATGTTTTGGCAAGCTTGGCAGTATAAAAAGTAACTCTAAAAAAGTACTGGAATTACAATATTTTACCCAGTGTAGCCCTTGTCTTAGAAGTCAATAGTATGGTGATTTTGTAACACATTCTAGGCTGGCTGATAACGTCCTTGAAGATTCAAGATGTATCAAATCAAGAGATAAGGCAAATCAGCCACAGTGCAACTTTCACAAAGATAAATAGTTTCATTTATAGTACTGAATGTCTGAGTGAGCTCATCTGGGATTAAAATGAATCACATATAGCGATCCTAGGATTGTGACCCTGCTGATATATATTATATTTGTTGTTGCAGAACAGTTTGTGTATGGCTGTGATTCTTAGAACCATGTTTTCCACAGCTTTATGCTCTTAGGAGGGTGACTATATGCAGACATGCCTGATAGAAGGGGCCTGACAAGCAGCAGTCCAAAACTGATTCCACTCCTTGATGATTTATGACAAGACTCTGAGAAGCTCACCCAGAATAGTCAAATAGGGACCCATCATTTCTGCCATCATTCCTAAGATGTTGTCCACAGGCATTTACTTGGAGGCCAGGTAACCCATAAGACCAGCCAGGGTCAAGCCCAAAATGGCATAGTGGAGCTGCTGTATGGGCTTACCACTCTAGTAAAAGGCTGGAATCAGGCTATGGTGTTCTTGAAGTGACAGGCAGGAGAAGGATGGGTTAAAGATGATAAGACCCTGGAAATGAAAACTGAGACTTGGGATACAATGTTGCTTCTCTAGCAGAGAAGGAGTTGGAGCTTGTTCAAAAAGTTTCATTAAATTTCATTCATTTAGATGATTATACTCTGCACATAAGACAGGATCTGAAGTAAATGTGTTGATTGAGGGTGGTTTCTTTCTACTCTAGAGCTGAAACTCTGGAGAGACCCTGAGCAGGTTTGGGGATACTCCCATGTTGTTAACTGTGTTTATGCTGGTAGATTAAAATGGTCACTTCAGTAAGACTGTAACTTCCCCGAAAGTAAAAAACTCTCTGTCCATATTATCTAAACACTATTCCAAGTGTTCAGCTTACTTAGGGACAGAGAGGTGTGATGCTTAATATGTACCCCCTACTGAGTCTGTAGTTATAGTAGGAGACTCCAGGATTTGCATTAAGAAAGATGGAAACACTGAAGAGGTGTGACTGGGAAGAATGTGATTCAGAGTTGTGAACTGAACTTCTGGGCAACTGAACTAAATGATGTTCCTAAGTGTACCATGGACCAAAATGCTCAATGTTTTTCTTTTATTTATAATTGCATTACTACACCTGGGTTTCTGTGTTCTGGTCACTAAGGTCACGACAGCTACTGAGTTGTCACCATTGCTCACTTCATGGTGAGTAGGGTCAGACAGCAGCTGGACAGATCTAGCCCTAGATACGAGTTGCATATCGAAAGGCAAGATTCATTTTCTTAGTTTTTTGAATGGTTTATCACTTCACTTTCTGTGACAGTAATTCCTCTTTAAATAATACTTCTGTTTAACGATCAATAAATAGCTGCAGAAAGATTAGTCATTGCCCTTGGCAGTTTCTCATTTGGTTTGAAGTTGAGGGAAAAAAAAGACGTCTGAGAGCTGAAGATCTTAAAAAAGTCTTCAAGCTAAACAATCAGCTATTACATTTCTATATAATGGGTCTTGGTTATATCAAACACTTTTGTAAACTGTAGCATACAGCTATAGTAGCTCCTTGCTGCAGTTTACTGGCTATTGTTTGCACTTAAAATGTTTTTACGCTAAGCTGTGAGAAGGCTAAAAAGGCAATGCTACCTTTGGCTAATCACAAACATCAAGCAGACATGTCGGAGATAGATTCGTTTTTCAGAAGATCCTCATGGTCTGGAACAGGCTCCCCATCCATGTGAAGCAGAGTCCACCCCTAACCCTATTTAACTGTAACCCTGAACAATGGATGGGAAATCGGAAATTCACCTCAGATCTTGCTCCCATGTCTTAGATAGACAGAGACAAACAGTAATGCCCAAACTAACACTCTTTACACATAACCTCTAGAAACTTCCTAACTAACATATCCTTTTATAATAAACACCCATGACACATAGGGATCCAACTGAGTTGGATTGCAAGGCTAGGCTTATAAAGGCCCTTGTGGTTATTAAACTGGTATATGCCTATGAACCTATTCAGTGAAGTACAGCAATACTGTCTAGGGATACTGGAAAGCCAATTAACCTAACAGTCTCCTACAACAAACATTCCTCTACCTCAGAAAAGCATGCAGAACAGCCACAGATTTTGCTAGAGCAACATATATTAGAAATAGATTATCAGCCCTCAGTGCCTCATGTGAAAGCTTCTGTCAGGTAATCAAAGAAGTGACTGGACATACCTCCATTCAAGCCATTCACATAATATTAATTTTGCCACCAATTATAAAATTGTTCTGCTTTTGTCGCTAGAGTCCATCATTAATGATATAGTTCGTACAACTATCTCATCTTTTGAAAAGTCAAACAACACTGACCTCTACCCAGTACTACATACTTGCTCTAAATTTTATTTTAAAGAAACCTTGTACAAAAAATGTAAAACTGTTGAACAAGTTAGACACAAACAACAGAAGCCAGATACAGTAGACTCCAGCCATCATTTCTAAAAATGACCTCATAAAAATTGCAGAACTTCTTACTTTTATTTTCAGTTACTTCTGGCATTGTATCAATACCTCTCAAACACTCCACTATTATATCTCTTCCCTAAGTCACTCACCCTAGCACACTAAAAGACTGCAGAGCTATTGCTAACCTATACTCCCTCACTAAAATATTGGAAAACAAAATGGTAACTATAGGCCGATTTGAAATTAACATGTTTTTTTTTTTTTTTGCAACAGCTTTAGCACTATCACTGCTCTGGATACAGTTAACAACTTCTCCAATTTCCCATCCACTGGTCCAAGTCATGCGTGAATTGGGATACAGAAGAACACTATTTCACATGGATGGGAAGCCTGTTTCAGAGGAGTAGTCTTGTGGGATACATACCCATTCCTCCAACATGTCCCATTAGTATTACAGATAAGGTTTAGGTCCCTACCTAGATCAGGTAATTCTGCTGCTCTCTGTTTTTATGAATGTGCAACAGGTCCATCAGAGTTACAGGATGCCTTTTATGCCAGACAGAGATTGCCTCTCAACAGTCTGTAGGCAGCACAGTACAGTGATAGGGCTTTGAGGCAGTCTGTGTAAGACATGTTATTAACACCCTGAATTCTTTTTGTGAGGAATCTCTGTAGATGTTCCAGCTGTTGTATATGCCTGGTCATATACATACTGAGAGGGACTTTGCATGCAATGACTGTTTGATGAGGGCTGAGTACAGTGCAATTATAACACTGGGCATGGTACTCAATGACTTGTCTGAGGAGGTCTGAGTACAGAGGAACAATGACATCCTTGCCATACACTTGTTTATAAGTGGCACAACACAAAATTATTTCATTACTACCATAGACATATGATGTTTGAAGTCCAGGTTATTGTCTACATATGTCCTCAAGTCCCTGATTATTGGCTCTAAGGGGTATATCATCAATGTGGTAGCTTCCAGGGGTAGCTGTGTTCCAAAAGAATACTATTATACATTTCTTAGCATTGAGTTTTAGGCTGTGGCTCTGGCACACGTTATTAGTCTGTGTCAGGCCTTCCTGGAAGGTATTTGTGTCTTTGGGGGATTCTATGACTGCTCCTAATTTGCAGTCATCTGTAAACTTGGTAAGCTACAGGGTCTTTGATGCAAGCTTTGACTTCTGAAAACTAAATGCCAAAAAAGGAGCGAGCATAGCACAGAGCTTTGAGGGACGCCGCCAGTGATCAGTTTCTTTTGTGGAGGTAGATTCCCCTATCCTAACTTCTTGAGTCCCATCCATGAGACAGCTGTCTATCTGGAGGGTGACATATGGGTTTATATCTAGCTTCATGTGTTTTTTCTTTAATGCCCGAATGGGATATTGTGTCAAATGCCTTGGCCATGTCAAGGTAGACCAGTATGCACTATTTTGCCCTCATTCATTGCTTTGGTGACCTTCTCAACATCCAGCAGATTGAGTAGGTATGACCTACCCTTGTCAAAACCAGACTGGGTTAGGGCCAGTTTCTGAAGGTTTCCTATGTCACTGTTTATCATGTCCATGATAATTCTTTCCATGGTGAAGCATATGACACTAGTCAGACTTATGGATCTGTCATTACTAGGGTCCGTAGATGTCCCTCCCTTGAGCAGAGGGATGATAGTTGCAGTCCTCCATTTGTTTGCCATGAAGCCTGTCTAGGGGCTAAAATTAAAAATAAAGATTCTAGTGACCATGATAGGTCATGTTTCATGCTATTAAGAAGGCATCCTGGGATATTATCAGGATCCATCAATACAGTGTTTTGTGCCTTGAACAGTATATTGAGGACCTACTACCTAGTGATAGTTAGGAGAGTTAAATTTGAGGATATTTCCTGAGAGGCATGGGGGGGGGGGGGGGGGCAGAGGGAGTGTAAAATTGGAGTTAAACTTGCAGGCCAGTAGACTTGCTATATCTTCAGGCTCAGTAGAGGTGGCTCCATCAACAATTAGTTTGGCAGATTGTTGTGTACTGCCTTTGTCATTACAGACATAGTTGAAGAAAGCCTTGTGAGTGTTCCTGGCCTGAAAGGCTATATTTAACTCATATTTGCTTTTGGTAGACCTTACTAACCACCTGAGTTTTCTGTTTGAATTGATGAGGGAGTTTTTATCTTGCTGGAAATGCATTTCCTAATTATTTGCCATGATTTTCTTTTTTCTGTTGTACAACCTTTTAATGATGGACTCTACCAGAGTGACATATTTGTTGAGGTTGTCCAGTGCTTATTTCAGATTGGTATATATGTCTCTGTGCAGCACGTTATATGATATATATAAGAACAATTCTGCATAAGCAGCAGTGTTCTCAGGGTATGGGGGGCTTGGAATTTTTACAGGGTATCACTTAATAGTAGGAAGTTTGCCTTAGAATAGCTCCTAATGGTTCTTGAGTTAACTGGGGTCCTGGATTTCATTTTTATTTTAAAGAAGACAGCATTATGATCTGACATGACCACAGAGGGTATTACACTGGTGGTGGTGTATTAACCAGTTAATCTAGCATCCAGTTCAGGTTCTGTGGATAAGAAATAGTTTTATTAAACAGTCACAACAAAACAAGCTTTGCCTTTGGGCTGGCATCCAACTTGTAATACTGCACAGATATGTGGTTATAGGACCAAGTCACAGTTTTACAAATGTCTAAGGCAGGATAAAATTTAAACAAAGATGATTATGTAGGTTCTGATCTGGTGGCGTGATCCCTGATCTTCCCAAAAATCTCACATTGTCAAACAACAAAAACAACAAATAAGAAAACTGAAGCCAAATGGAAATAGCCTGCCTTCATAGCAAACCTATCTTGTTTCCTTTTATTAAAAAAAAAAACACAAACAACTGATCAGATTGTCTAAAGAGTCAGGTAAGCTCAATATACTGCTTCTAAGTACCACACATCAGTAGTAGAAGCATTTCTGCCTTGAATTCTAGGTTAGGATTAAAGGCACATAATCAAATAGTCTAATTCAAAGTCATTTCAGGGACTATATTAGGCATAAGCATTAAGGATAGGTTTGTTTTTAAGTGCTATCCTCTCCCTGTAAAAGACCATGTAGAGCTCAATGCTCGTTAGAGCCTGTATCTCTAAACTATTCATAGAAAAGGAAACCATAACCAAAAAGAGTTCTTAGACTTCAAATCTGTGACAATTACAGACTCAGAGTCAATAAGAGTTTCTCCGGCATTAAATTTAAATCATATGCGAGTGAGATTAGCTGTCATGGTGGTCATGTGTGCAGGACCTCTCCATATATTGTTTCACTGCCATCTGTGAAATGACAGCTAGCACAGAGGATTAAGGCAGAGAAATGGCAGTTAGATCAGAGGATTAAGTCTATGAACTGTTAACAACCTACTTCTTGTAGTATAAGGTTAAATTCTTTCATGCGGCTCTGTGACCTTGAGCAAGTTACTTAAATAGACAGTGCTTTGGAGCAACTAGGCAATTGGGTTAGGCTCCACAGTGGTATCCTAGAAAGCATGCCAAGTAACTACTGATGAATCTATGTGAAGCGACTAGAGAAATTAAAGTCAAACTAGCAAAAACTGCAGAATGATGTACTTTAATGAAGAAACATACAAGTCCTGTGTTTTAACAAATCTATGATACACTGCAGAAGCTAGCGGACCATATGCTCTGAGGGTGCAATGTCCCTCTGTGAGTAGCATAAAAAATCTCTAATTTTTGCATGTATGTTTTCCCAGTACAGTCTCTTCGTCTTACTTAGGAGATCAAATACTTCCAAAGAAGACAGGTAGCCCCAGCTCTATGACACACAAGGAAGAAGCCCTAATGATGACCCAGATGTCTAGACTTCAAACAGCAGCCTGTGTGTTGAAAGAGACAAACGCTCCAGCTCATCCATCTCGGGGTGGGGGGAGATGGTGGTCTCAATCAGTCAAATTGCTCCTGTGCAGGCAGACGCTTGCACGACAACAACAGCCGCTGGAATGGGAGATGTGGGCTTGCAGTTCCAAGTAAGTGATGGTAGCCCATAAAAGTGTGTATGGAAAGCATGGCATGTTATGCCCACTCATGGCATGTGCAACGTGGTGATGTGGGTGCTTATATCAAACACTATAGGAACAGGCTTGGGAACTTAAACATAAATATATCCTGATGGCTGCCTGTATAATGGCTGTAAAGGAAGGGCCAGCTGATGGCCAGCTAGCAGTGTGGGGAGAATTAGCATACAAAAATAAAAAAATTAAAGGAAGATTGGTGGCCATCAAGACTCCATCCGATATTATCCATATGGTAATGTGAAGATTCTTGAAGTTTAGATGCATTACTTTGCTCTTTGGGTATGATAGAAGCATGTAATATTGAAACAGCTGTATGAGAGATCCACTATGATGTGTAGGACAATGTAAAGCATTACTGTTTTCACCACCTTGAAACTGTCAAGATTAGCCTGTTTGCCTTGCCTTTTCTTATTTTACTTTTACTATTTTTTTTTTATGACAGCAGAAGGAGTAAATGTTTGAATGACTGATAATGTACTGGTTGCGAAAATCTGCAAAACTTTGGCCTTGGAAGTTCAAATGGAGTTTAAAGATCCTTTTTGAGAACCCTCACTGTCCTGTGATCATATCAGACACTTCCTGTCAGGCACTTACTTACAATATTAATATTTTATTTCTTTATAAAATTTACCACAGACTTGCATTATTTGTTTTTTATGCTTCATTTATTTAATCAAGTTGTACTGTTCTTGGTTAGAGTTTAACTATTGCTTGGAGCCCCACAATTTTCTTGGCATAACATTAAGGTAAAATATTCATTCATGTCAACTGGACCAATAGTC
This sequence comes from Protopterus annectens, assembly GCF_019279795.1. Lineage (NCBI taxonomy): Eukaryota > Metazoa > Chordata > Ceratodontiformes > Protopteridae > Protopterus > Protopterus annectens. Next base: position 456,215,450 of record NC_056746.1, read on the forward strand.
TACTGATCTTCTGCACTTTTTTATTTATTTAATTTAATCATTCTCTTAATTAAGCATTCTTCAATCTCCCCCTCCTTACTGATGTACTTAGTGTATTGTTCCTGTGTGTTCCATTTAATTTTCCATTCCTCTCAGCACTTCCATGCTGTCTATTACTCCCCCATATAGTTGGGGACTCAGTCAATTCCCACTTATAAGTTATAGTTTTTTTTGCCACTAGCATTAGTAATTCTGCTAGCACCCACAGATAGTTGCTTCCTACCATCTTCCCCTAACAACTCAGTAAAAATTGTCCTTCAGTAATTTGGCATTCCTCTCGGACAATTTCCCTTATAATTTTATTCAAGTTCTCCAGAGGTGATTGCAGTTTTGGACAGGACAAAAATACATGTTTTCAGCTTCCCCTCAGTCTCACAGTGAACCTCCAGAATTGATGAAATACTTCTGGGAGCATTTCATCTGCTCTCTCTGGTATACAAAAGTATTTGCTAATATGGTACTCTTCTCTTCTCTCCATGCCTCTGCTAGTATATCATCTGGTACCCCCCTCAGGTACTCCACATATATCCTTCCACTGAGAATCACTAAATGTCTCCTCTAACTTCTCTAGAATGGCCCTGCATAATCTACTTAAAAGTGTCTCTGATCTTTCCTCGGGACTTCTGACTTCTTGAAGAAAGTCCAACTGACCTGGTCTCTTTTTTTATTATTAATATCACTCTCTTTTATTGCTTTAATTTCAACTATATTGCTCTACAAGCTTTGTTGTCCATTGGCATCATCCCATAAGAATTCTCTATTTTCTCCCATTCCATCAATTTACCTCAGTGTTTGAGCTGCTCTAGTAAAATGGTTCTTTTTTCACTTTACACAAATTTTTTACTGTCCCATCATGTCAGAGATCTCTTCCCTTCTTCAATACAATGGCCCAAAGTTCAAATTGTCATGACCTCTTTCTATTCAGCTTTAAGGTCTTGGGATTAGGGTGCAAAGTAAAAGACCAATATTTAACCTTCTGGCACCAAGATCTAAACTTTCTGATTGAGCATCATATACTTCCATCTATAATTTTCATTCTGTAACAAATATATCAATTTTACCTGAGCCACTTTATGATAACTCTGCAAGTCTGGTAGAGCTAGACCTCCTTGCCTGTAGGGTACAGTTAACTTTTCCCATTTAACTCTTGGCCTCTCCACTTCCCATAAAAGCTTGGACATTTCTGTTTGCAGGAGGCCTGACTCAGATACAATATATATGCTAGAATGACATCTTAATTGCTTGAATTTTATCTTCCGTTGTAAAGGATAAAGTTGAAAACCTCTTCATAATTGCCAGTATTTTACTTTTTGCCTCCCCAAATGTCTCTTCTGGAGCTTGATTAGCCATACTCCCAAATACTTCATTCAATAGAAGTACCAGAGAAAATGATAGTGATGTATCAAGTTATAAGTTGGTGTATAATTTACTTTTATTGCCTTAATTTCCCCCATGTTAACCTTATACCCAGAGATAAATGTACAGTACCTTAGAATGTGGAAGTTCTCCAGGATCCCCTTCTTCCAGATCAGTTAAATAAATAATATCATCATCTGCAAACAGTGCTAAATTTTCTTCCCATCCTCCCCAATTCATACATCTTATTACTGCTTGCCTTATTTTTTCTGCTGAAGTTTCAAGGTATAAGGTGAACAGAGATGATAACAGGCAGCCTTGACTTGTTCCTTTATATATAAAAATGCACGTGATATGTTCCATCTCATCTTAATCATGGTTACTGAGTCTTTGTAAACTTCTTTTATTACTAGAATAAATTCTTCAGTTAGCCAAAAAACTTCTAATGTTTTACATAAATAACCTCAATTCACTCTATCAAACACATTCTCTGCATACAGACGAACTAAAAGCAAAGATGTTCTTTTATGATCCTCTTCTTGTTGACTCATAATAGTCCTTAGGGTGTTACCAAATGTTTGCCTGCTCTGAATAAAACCACATAGATCAGGATTGATTAGATAAGTTATGACTCTTGCTAACCTTCTTGCCATTATACCTATAAATATTTTATAATCATGGTTTAGGACCGAAATAAGTTTGCAAGGTGATAATAACAAAGGATCTTTGCTCTCTTTACGTTTTAATTTTATCACATCCCTTTCCCAGCATCTGGGTATATGTCTGTGTTTTAGAATACCATTAATGAGTTGCTGCTATCCAGTTAATACACTACTGTTCTCCTGTCTCCATGCTTTCTGTTAATGGCAATTTTCCCACCATCTGACATTTTAACCGATCTCTTATTTCATCTTCAGTTACTAGGGCCATTAAACTCCTTCCTTTTTCCTCATCCAGTTCTGGGATATTTAGTCCACTCATGATCCCTTCCCAGTCTTTCCTTTTAGAGGTTTCTTCTCCTCTGCTGCCATTAAATCTTTATAACAGTCTTACAATACGGGTCTACTTTAATTAACCGAAAGCTGATTCCAGCGAATGCAAATCCATCGACACATATACATCGAACCGTAAAATAATCCAACTCACAAAACCATAAAATTACCACGAAATTCAAAATGTGGAAGTGTTTTGGTTGGTCCGTCTGAGCTACAGATCCATAAGGTAAATGTGCGATAATTACGGACATTAGGGATAGGATTAGGGTGCGGGTTAAGGTAAGTGCATAGATAGGTAATGTAACATGGGTAATGTATTTAACGTTTAGTGTAGGGTTTGAGGTAGGGGTTTGGTTAGTGTATGTGTGTGGTTTATTTATTTTGTTTGGGTATAGCTCCATAGGGTAAGTGTGCGGTAGTTACAGACCTTAGGGTTAGGGAGGGGTTAAGGAGAGTGCATAGATAGTGGTGTATGTGGGGTTTAGTGTAGGGTTAGAAGTAGGGTTTTGGTTGGTGTATGTTTGTGGTTTATTTATTTTGTTTGGGTAGGTAGTGTGTTTCAGGCGGCGGGGTTGGCCGAGTATGACAATTCGGTATTTTGAGTTTCGCGGTATTGTGAGTTCGCGGTTCGATGTATATGTGTCAATGGATTTGCATTCGCTGGAATCAGCTTTCGGTTAATTAAAGTAGACCCTACAATACATCTATTACTTCCTCGGGGTCTCTCATTAACTTCCAAGCATTCATATCTTTGATTTTCACTATAGCTTTTTCCACTTTGTGCAGCCTTAATTTCTGGGCTAACAGTCTTCATAATTTTGATGTTTGCTCAAAGTAACACTCCTTTACTGTTACCACCTTTTTTTCATATAGATCCCTTAAGTTTTTTTCTATTTCATGTTGCAACCCATCCCCAGTCTCCCTCTCAATCTGAGTAAGGCCACCGCCTTTATCCTGTAGTTGCCTTAAGGTATTTAGTGTATGAATAAATCTAGCCTGTTATCATGCCACACTTCCCCTTCCCATTTGAGGAACTTGGTCCTGATGTCCTATATGCACTGTTTCCAACTCTTAATCTCCATATTCACGGAGCCATGATTTTCATATAAGAAGCTCTCAATAAACCCTTTTACAATGTGCTTACTCCTTTCACAGTATAGTCTATACATAGGAAATTGCGGGTGAGTATTCCGCATCCTAAAGGTTTGTTTCCTAATTTGTAGGATGATTGGTGCATGGTCAGATAACAGTCTCCAATGCACCTGAAGTCCTACTACTTGATAATCATGCTCTTGTGTTAACTATACACAGTCTACCCAAGATGAGCATTTGTGTCTGCGTAGTGTACAAATCAAGCTGATCTTCTATGCTAAAAGCCACATCAATTAATTCTACACGTTCTCATTTAATACCCCATATATTTTCCTTTACGGGGAACTCTCATTTTTCTAGGACTCACTGTCAAGCACCAATTTTTGAGACAAGATAACCTCTCATCTCTGGCAGCCTGCAAAGCAGATCTATGTATTCTGTGTAAGAATACAGATGCCTTAAAGACTCAACTTCATTTGCAGAGCAATTTTCCAAAAGTAACATTCATCTATCACTAAAAAGGATAAGAGCAAGTGACCCCCCAACATAGCCATCATATCACTGCTATAATGTCTGCTGACACATGTTCCTAGGTTCACAGGGCCTATACAAGCCTAGCTAAACAATTCCCCGGATATTTCTTCCCACAATATTTACTTCCCTGGACCCCTGTCTAGAAGGGCAACGGACGTGATCCCGGGGTGAATTTCCTATCTCCCATCCAATTGTCAAGGTTCCTCTTGAAGGAGGCATCTGCTTGACATGTATGGGCAGTCTATTCCAGAGTATGGGGAGTCTCTGGGTCAGGAACATATCCCTCCAGCATGTTTTGTTCATTGTGATGACAAGGTTTAGATCCCTGGAGCGTGTGGCTCTGAGGGATTGGGATTTCTTTAAGTGGAGCATGTCCAACAGCTCAGGGTTTGACATGGCCTTGTATGTTAAGCAGAGATTGCCTCTGAGTAGACGATATGCCACAGAGTATAGCTGGAGTTTTTTTAGATGGTCTGCATAGGGCATCTGCTTTAGGCTTGTGATTTTTTTAGTGAGGTATTTCTACGGCCTTTCCAGCTGTTGCAGATGTCTTGTGAGGTACATACCAAATGGGGCATTGTACTCTATAATGGGTCTAATGAGGGATGAGTACAGTGGGACAATGACCTCCTTTTTCCTGGATGAAAAGCCCTTCGTGATGAGGTGTGCCACATAGAAGGATTTCCTGACTGTTGTGGTGACATGGTTATCAAAGGTGAGACCACTGTCCATCTGTGTCCCTAAGTCTCTCATCACACTTTCAGTGATTAGTGTACTGCCACCTATGTGGTAATTCATGGGTACATGTTTTTTCCCAAAGGGGATAACTATACATTTCTTGGTATTAAGCTTGAGCCCATGGCTCTGGCACCAAGCGTCTGTTTCTGTAAGGCCCTTTTGTAGAATATCCACATCATTTGGGGATTCAATAATGGCTCACAGTTTGCAGTCATCTGTGAACATGGTTAGCCAGAGTCCCATAGTGTTGGCCTGTACTTCAGAGAAGTAGATGCCAAACAAGAGCGGTCCCAGGACTGAACCCTGAGGTACGCCACTTGTCGCTTGTCTGGAGATGGATTTGGAGTGGGCTACTTTTACAATCTGGGTTCTGTCAGTAAGCTAGTTGGCAACCCATCGAGTGACATAGGGATTTATGCCCAGCTTAGTAAGTTTATCTATGATTCCAGAGTGGAGGATGGTGTTGAATTCCTTGGTGAGGTCCAGATAGGCTGTGTGGACCGCCTTACCCTCATCCACAGCTCTGGAGACTGATTCGAAGAAGTCAATCAGGTTCAGGAGACAAAATCAGCCATTCACAAACCCAAACTGGGTGGGGTCCAGTGTACAAAGGTTGCCAATGTCTTTGTTTATAAGTTTCATGATAATGTGTTCCATGCCCTTGCAGATCAGGCTCATCAGACTGATGGGATGGTAGTTCCCGGGATCCAAGTTGGATCCCCCCTTGTGGAATGCAATAACTGTAGCTGTGCACCACTCAGTGGGCATGAAGCCTGAGGTGAGGCTATGATTAAACATGACACTTAGGTGCGGTGCCAGTTCATTTTGTAGTTCATGTAGTACACAGCCCAAGATGTCGTCTGGTCCCATGGATGCTGTATTCTTAGCTTTGGAGAGTGCTGTTTCTACCTGTGTGGCCACAATTACTGGAATTTGGCAATTTTTTGGTATTGAGATGGGCCCTTTAGGGGGTGAGAGGGGGGTGAAGTTAGCACTAAATCGATCTGCCAGGATATTGGCAATATCCTTGGGATCAGTATATTTAATGCCATTCTGTTGTAGCTCACAGCAAATCTGAGCATTGCCATTTAGATTCTTGACATAACTATAGAATGCCTTGTGGTTGTCTTTGGAATATTTGACAATTTTATTTTCGTAACTAGCTTTGGAGGATTTTATGAGGGATGTCAGCTTCTTACTTTTCTGAAACAGTTTCTTCCTTCTGTTGTATAGTTTGTTTATGGCAGGGAACCACCAGATTGTCTTCCTTTTTTTGGAGGAGAGTGTTTTAGTTCTATTTGGGATGGCATGATTCATGCATAAGTAGATGTGCTCATACAGTGCCTTTGTGTAGGATTCGGCAGTCAAACTTTCAGCTCCCGTCTACATGGGTGCCATGAAGTTTGTCGCTTTTGACTTAAGTAGCATGAAGTTGGCTTTGGAGAAGTTTTTTATGGAGGTTTCCTTACTGGGGGTGGGGGTGGGATGTACTTGTCAAGGGTGATTTGCTTATGGTCAGACTTGACCAATTAGGGGGTGACCACTGGTGTGGAGCATCTATCTCCCATGTTGGTAATGACCAGGTCTAGGATATTGGAGCCCCTGGTGGGACAATGGATTAGTTGATCCAGGGCATTAGAATCTATGAATTCCAAGAACCATTGGGAAAAGATGCTGGTACCCAAGTAGTTTTCCCATTTAATGGCAGAGTAGTTGAAATCACCCAGTATTAGGTGTTTGGTTGTATCTTAATATTTTCCAGTATGTTTAGAAAGGTGTAGTGAGAATCTTGGGGCATGGTGGGGGATCTGTTGCAAGCTACAATTTGGATTGCAGTCTTACCTAGTGTTAGTTGCATCTGGAGAATTTCAGATGCATTGTGTTGGGCAACTAGCCTGGAGGTGTGAATATGGACACTCCTCCACCTTTAGTGTTTTGGTCTTGGTTTGGTGGCCGAAAAGTGTGCCAAGAGTTGTAGCCTGGTATTGCAGGAGTACTCTCTGGAGTCTTGAACCAGGTCTCAGTTACTGAACAGATATCGATGTTCTCCATTTTTAGGAGTGCCTCGAGAGAGTGCATTTTGAGGTTTAGACTTCTAGCATTGAATAGCATTACCTTCAGATTTTGCATGCTTGTATCTATTACGGTGGTGGTTTTGTCCTTTGAACCTTGCATAAAAAAGGCACTATAGAGGTGGCAAGAGCTTTAGCCAGTAACCTGAATCCCACGGGTGACAGGAGCAGACCATCTTTGGCAAAGTATCATGGTTTGTCGATCATGTCGTCCCAGGCAGACAGATACTGGACCCCCTTTGAATGACATCAGAAGCTTAGCCAATTGTTGAAGTCAGTCATTTTGTCCTTATACTGTGGTATCATTCTGGGCGGAGGCAGGATGCTACTCAGGGCTAGGGTCATACCTGCCTGGGCCACATGATCCGAGAGCTCTTCCATGTCTCTTTTCATATAGTCCAGGGAGGTACGTCTCAAGTCATTCACTCCAACATGGACAATGACAGAGTCGTATTTGTACTTGTGGAGTGACTTGAGTGCATGCATTATGTGGCGGATCCTGGCACCCAACAGGCAGCTGACTTTAATTTTCTCCTTGCTCAGCCTGGTGAGTGGGACATCAATATGCCTGACTATAGAGTCACCTATGACTAAAGTGCTGGGTATGTTGTCTTGCCTTAGGGGCTGTTGTTGGGTGGCACACTGGTGTTGTGAGCTATGTGTCACTTTGGTTGTGACTGGTGTTTGTTTGTGTTTCAGCTTCAGAGGTCCTTGTTGCTTAGGCAGGTTAATGTTAAGGGCCTCCGCATATGTGGGTTTAGTGTTGCTATGTGTGGGTGTTGATGGTGTGGGTTTTGAAGGTCTATGTGTTGCTTGAGGTGTAGTGAAGGTGTTAACCTTCTCCTCTTGACTGTCTAGCACAATTTCGGCTGGAGAGAGCTTTGCTTCCAGTTTGGCTATGTAAGTGCATCTCTCACAGGTTGTAGTGTTGGGTGGTAGGAGGAGAGGGTTGTCTGTGTACATGAGGCAGTTGCTGCATTGCCCCAGTATGCCCAGATTCACCAGGTGGACAGGAGAAATCACCAGAAGCTGACCCTTGGACATGCCTGTTTAGGTGCTTTTTTTGTAAAGTACAAGAGCTGTTTTCCCTTACCTTTGCAAGGCACTTTGTAATTATAGGCTGTTTAGTGCCTATGATTAATTTCTCCTTATTAACAAGGAGAGTTGAGTGCTTGTATCAGTTTAAGGCCTCCTAGTGCTTTCCAGCAGGTTCTAGAGCAAGTGCTAGTCACAGGGGTTCAGATTTTAGTGCTACTACTGAGAAACCAGCTAGTTCTAAGGGGAAATTTGAAGAGCAGACTTTCTGGTACCTGGAATAGTTTAACTGTAACCCTGCAGTGCTGCGCGATGTGAAAAATGCACAAACACATGCATTTTTAAGCCAGAAAGTTGAAAGGGATAGAAATCAGCCCAAAATGGCTACTAAAATTACAATTTCAGAGCTAGAAACCACTCCTCCAGTGTTAGATAGGCAGTTAAAACCAAGTGAAAGCACTCAAAACAACTAATAAATCCAAAAACGAGTGCAGTGAGCCAAACAAGAGAATGAAGAAACTTTTATCCCACTCAATTTATTGGCAAGAACTCTAAAAACATAAACGCTTTTAAAATACAAGAAACACGCATTTTCGTCCTCAACGTTAGGACTTCATCAGATACTAGTGAATCAATACCATTTGTCTCTTATATATAAAAATTCAAAACAATCAACCAATAGTGACTTCGCAAAACATTTAAATGGACAAAAGTACAGTTTTGTACCTACCATAAATGTAGATGTTCGAAGATCCACATTGCTGCAGTCCTGACACTTGGGTAGTCCGCTGTCCCAGTCGGCCCGAATACCAAAGTATAAGGCTGACGTCGGTCAAGGCGCATTAGTCTGACGTCAGGACGTCAGGGTACAAATGCGCATGACCGACGTCATTTCCTCAGTCTTTTCTTGCCCCAGATGTCAGAAGACCCTAAAAAGATAAGGCCAAACCAAAAAACAACAACACACCAAACACCCCTGTACCAAATATATGTACAATATAGACAAAGTCAGAAAGGTACAATCCCACCCACACAACCTCCCCTAAACACAGAGGGAAAGGAGGGAGGGTAAATTGGACTGCAGCAATGTGGATCTTCGAACATCTACATTTATGGTAGGTACAAAACTGTACTATGTTCTTCATCTCACATTGCTGCAGTCCTGACACTTGGGTAGAATCCCAAAGCAGAGGTAAGGGAGGATGGCAAATCACAAAGAAGCAGGAGCTGACAACATGCCCTGTAAAATAGCAGTGGCAAAACCAGCCCTAGATTTAGAGTAGAGAGGAAGGTGGTAATGCTTAGAGAAGGTATGCACTGAACTCCAAGTAGCTGCCTCCAAAATATCCTTAGTTGCCACCCCTTAGAAATGCTGTTGAAGTGGCAGTAGCCCTAGTGGAATGAGGCCTAATCCCAGCTGGAATCTCCTTGCCATGATGGGAGTAACAGAAAGTAATGCAAAACCCAATCCACTTAGAAATAGTTTGTTTTGACACAGGCTTACCCTGAGAACTCAAAGCAAAAGAAACAAACAACTGCTGAGACTGCCTAAAATCCTTAGTCCTGCTTAAATAATAACGTAATTGCCTGTGTACATCTAAAGTGTGCAAAATCTTTTCCCCCTTATTTTGGGGATTCGCATAAAAGGTAGGCAAATGAATAGTTTGGTTTAAAGCCACACTAGAAACCACTTTAGGCATAAAGGAAGGATTAGTACGTAAAGATACCCTATCCTTATGAAAAATCAGGAAAGGCTCAACCACCATAAGGGCCTGCAATTCAGACACCCTTCTTGCAGAAGTAATGGCTAACAAAAAAGCAGTCTTCCATGACAAATATTTCAATTCAGCAGTAGCTGCAGGCTCAAAAGGTTGTAGAGTGAGTTTCTCCAACACAAAATTGAGGTCCCAAGCAGGAGTAGGAGCTCTACGTGGGGGTCTTATATTCTTTGCCCCTCTAAGAAATTGCTTGAACAAAGGATGAGAAAACAATGTTGGGTCACAATCATAGTGAGCTGAAATTGCTGCAGCATGAATCCTAATGGAAGAGAAAGACAAACCTTTGTCCAATAACTCAGTAAGATATTGAAGAGCCACACTCAAATTTGGCTCCGAAACATCCATATCCTTTGCTGCACACCAAAATAAAAATCTCTTCCATTTTCCTGCGTACACTTTCCTTGTACTAGGTCTTCTGGCTTCCATAATCACATTCAAAACTTGTTGAGGAAGCTGAGACCTGCTATGGTTCAAAACAGAATATGCCAGGCTGTTAGATGAAGAGAGTGAAGCTTGACATTGAGTAGATGCCCGTCCTTCTGAGACAATAGGTGTGTAATCAAAGGTAAGGGCCATGGAGGCTTCCTTACCAGACTCCTCAGCAATGGGTACCAGTGCTGCCGAGGCCAATCTGGAGCTATTAAAATCATCCTTGGCTTGTCTTGTCTGACCTTTAGGAGTACCTTTGGGAGGAGAGGCAGAGGTGGAAAGGCATACACATGAAGATTTTTCCAACTGAAAGAAAGAGCATCCACTTTCCAGGCTGTGTGATGAAACCTTTTCGTGCAAAACTTTGGCAGCTGGTGGTTTAGTGGAGAAGCGAACAGATCTATGTCTGGAGTTCCCCATGACACTGTCAATGTCTGAAATACATGAAGATCCAGTTTCCACTCGTGGGGATCCATGATTTGCCTGCTTAACACATCTGCTAAGGAGTTCTGTGCTCCTGGCAGAAACCTTGCTTGAAGATTCAGTTGCAAGCTTAACGCAGTCTCCCACAAAATCATTGCTTGCCTGCATAGAGGATAAGAATGTGTTCCCCATTGTTTGTTGATGTACCACATGACAGTTGTGTTGTCTGTTAGAATCAACACCTGCCCTGGAAGAAGTAAATCCTTGAAAGCCAGTAATGCAAACTGGACTGCTAACATCTCCTTCATGTTGATATGTAGATGCTGCAGTCTGGCAGGCCACTTGTCTTGTATCCACTTTCCATTCAGATGAGCTCCCAAGCTGTGTCTGAGGCATCTGTCGTTAGAATCTGACTCGCCTCTGGCCGGGTCACAGAGAGTCCCTTGTTTAGGTGACATTCCTGAGCCCACCACAAAAATTCCTTTTGAATGCAAGGTATTATTTGAATGACAGTGTCCAAATCCTGGCAGTGCTGTGTCCATACATTTTTGAGATACCATTGTAGCTTCCTCATATGCAGTTTGGCATCGGGAAGTACCAGAATACAAGATGCCATGAACCCTAAGGCTTGAAGGACTGTCCTTGCAGTCAGCCTGGACTGATGAGATAGTTGATGGAAGTAAAGAGAAAGATTCTTTTGTTTGTCCGGGGTTAAAAAGGCCATCTGGGTTGCTGTATTCAGTCTCACACCCAGAAAGCACATGTCTTGAGAGGGTACTAGACTGGACTTTATTTCGTTCACAGAATACCCTAGGCATCTTAGCACTGCTATCACATATTCCAAATGCTGAAGAAGCACGTCCCTTCCTTGAGCCAGAATCAGGCAATCGTCCAAATAAGGATAGATTTGTATTCCTTTTAGCCTGAAGAAAGCTATCACTGGAGCCAGAACCTTTGTGAATACTCTGAAGCAGTAGATAAGCCAAAGGGCAATGCAGAGAACTGATAATGAGAATTCCCAGCTCGAAAACGCAGATACTTCCTGCAAATTAGTCTGATAGGAACATGAAGGTAAGCTTCCTTGAGATCCAAAGTTACCATCCAGTGATCTTTGCCCAGCAGAGGTAAAAGCTGTTGTAACGTCAACATTTTGAACTTGGGAATGTCCAGATAAGTGTTGAGGATAGACAGATCCAAAATTGGTCTCCACGTGTTCCCCTTTTTGGTACTAGGAACAGGCGAGAATAAAATCCTAGGCCCCTTTCTGGCACAGGAACCGGCTGAATGGCCCCTATTTGGAGCAACAGAGAAATTTGCTTGTGAGCCTCTTTCCTTTGTTGAGGAGGAATGTCTGGCATGCCTTTGAAAGGAGGCAAGGTATGGAAATAAAACCTGTAACCGTGGTGAATGATATCCAATACCCATCTGTCTTGGGTAATTAAACTCCAGTTTTCTTTGAAAAGTGCCAACCTTCCTCCCAAAGGTGCTGCCAGACGAGAAGATTCTGGCAGCTGAAAAGGCAGGTCATTGGGTCTGTTTACGAAAGGACTGACCCCTGCCCTCACCAGAAGACTGAGCAGGTGAACTCCCTGTTCTAGGCCTAAAAGAACCTTGAGCTCTGCCCCTACCACGTCTAGACCTACCCCTAGACTGGGAATCATAAGCAGGATATGTCCACCCCTTGGTAGGCCAATTTCTACTAAACTTGGAGGCTGAACCTGCAAAAATCTTTAACAGTCTGCATAGACTTAGCCTTGTCTTCCATTTTCTTTAGAACTGCTTCCACAGGCGAACCAAACAACACATCAGATTGTAAAGGAGCATCTAAAATCCTCGTCTTCACATGCTCAGCTAAATTCTGATCCCTCAACCAGGCGTGCCTGCGAAGAACCGAACCAGTGGCAGCCACCCTCGAAGAGGCCTGCACAGCATCAAAACCACATTGCAAAGAATGCTTACCCACCTGTTCAGAAACATGAACTAAATCCTGCAACTCTTTACACTCAATACCTTCCGCCAAAGCATCTACCTTAGACTTTAATTGTGAAAGGAGATAATTTTGGTATTTCAACATGTGGAACTGGCAATTCAAAGCTCTCATGGCCAAAGTGGAAGAAGTATACACTTTCTTTCCCCATCTATCCAAAGCCCTTGCCTCTTTATCTGGAGGAACAGGATTTTTAACAACAGAAGCCTTAACACCTTTAGGCCCCTGTGAAACAGTTTCTGGGTCTGCCCTAGGACTCTTAAAAGATACTTATGAGCTTCAGGCACCCTATAATATCTATCCGGTTTAACTGGAGCAGGAGGCAAAGAATCAGGGTTCAGAGAAGCCTCTGCAAAACATCCTCCACCACATCTAGAACAGGAGGTATAGCTAAAGGCCTATGCTGGGGCAGAAACAAAATTCCCTAAGCCTTTTCCTGGAATCAGAGAAATCCTGACCTTCCCATTTAAAATGCTCCCTCATGGAATGAAGAGTCTCTGAAAATGAAAAATCCTCAGGAGGAGAAGCAGAAGGAGTAGAATCATCTACATCAGAATCAGAGTAAGGAGAATACTCCTGCAAGTCTTCAGCCGAAGACTCAGAAGCATCCGAACACTGCTCAAAACTCCCAAGCTCAGGTTCCACCCTAGGCCTCTTATCAGGCGGGGGCATAGAACCTCTAATCATTGTAATCAAATCTTCTGCCATCTTAAGCATATGCTTCTTAGGTACAGACCCTGAAGAACTAGGGGTAACACCTGAAACAAAACCTGGCCTGCCCCTGGGAGAAGCCTTGGAAACAGCAGGGGAGGGCCTAACCACCTTAGGAAGGGAGGGAAGAACAGCTACCTGAGAAGCCCCTTCCGCCTGGCCTACCTCCTGAGAGGTCACATCTTGCAGTAATAAAGTCACTCCCTGGGATTCCAAAGAAATTTCTGGCTGAACCTCTGGCTCCACCGAGCCCTCTAAAGAACCGACATCCGGTACGGACGGTTCTTCCAGCCTAGGCTTTGCTGTTTTGTCCTTGCGCTTTTTTGACGAAGCGGGCGTCGGAGAATCCAACGGCATTTTATAATTACACCGCTTCCCAAAAACTAACCTGGCACAATCTAATCTTCTCTTTATAGTGCGTTTGTTAAATCTAGCACAAGAGCGACAGCCAACAACGTCGTGCTCAGGCCCTAAGCAAGGTATACACAAGGTATGGTAATCCCTATGAGGTATCTGTTTCCCACAAGAAATACAGTTATTCACTTTTTCTGACATCCGGTAAAATACTGAGGCAAGAAAAAACCAAAATATTCCCCAACGGGGTACTTAGCCAACTTGGATTCGGTCTGAAACTCCGACTTCGGAAAATCTCAGAACGCCAACCTGCACTTGCAAAACTGCTTCTGCATCGGACCATGCGGCAAAAAAGACTGAGGAAATGACGTCGGTCATGCGCATTTGTACCCTGACGTCCTGACGTCAGACTAATGCGCCTTGACCGACGTCAGCCTTATACTTTGGTATTCGGGCCGACTGGGACAGCGGACTACCCAAGTGTCAGGACTGCAGCAATGTGAGATGAAGAACATCCAACATTTTCTTGGAGCTCATGAATATTCATGAATCTAAAATTCCTTATATAGGATTTATTTCTCACTTGTTTAAAAAAATACCTATAAAAACTTTTGTATTATTAATCATAAAACACACATCATTCATATGTTTCTTATACATCTATAAATTAATATAAAAAATATATAAAAATCTTAAATAAGTTATTTAAAAGAAACATGAATACTTCCTAATACAAACATAAATAGAGAAGTCTAAGGGTGACTAGCTCCCTCTACTGTGAAAATATATAATTACAATCAAATTCTGGTAGCCGTGGCAATATTGTTAAAAAATCATTTAAACCTGAAATTTTCCCTGCTTCCAGGGTAACTTGCCACCATAATTCTTTACTTTCTAAGATATCCTCCCAAGGGCCCCCTCTGATATCTTGTTTGACTTGTTCTAATACAAAAAAATAAAATTTATATCCTTCACAAACTCTTGAATGTTTATAAAATGCATTAATGTCTTTTGCTTTTGAAATTCCATAAGTATGTTCATATATTCTTTTTCTTAATGTTCTTTCCGTTTTACCTACATAAAACGCTTGACATTTTTGACATATTGCAAGATATACCAATACTTTGGTATCACAGCAATAAAAACATCTACTCTTAATCCATCTGTTCCTACTCTCAAGATGGATTTCACTTTCATTTATAATATAGGGACATTGATTACATCTTCCACACTTATACATCCCTATTCTTCTATTTCCCATCAAAAATAAATTGGTTCTAGACCCACTAATAACCCTATTACTACCATTTTCCAGGATTTTTCTTATACTGTGGGAATTTTTATATATTACTTTTGGTGTTATTTTGGATATTTCCTCCAAATCCGTAAGTGATACTAAGTTTTCTCATTCCCTCTGAAGGATGTCTCTCATCTTATGGTTAGTAGCGTTGTACTCCACTACTAAACCTCTTTGGAACCCCTCCGAGGAATGCTCTTCTTTATTTCCTCCCCCATGAATGTCATTATAATTATTGTGCCCCATACCTTTAATGGGCTTAAACCTATCTAAGTCTACCTTTTTCTACTTCCTTCCTAATATTGTTAACAAACACTCTACGATAGCCTCTATCTATAAACATTTTCTCTAATAAATCACATTCTTTTACAAAATCTATATCCAAACTGGTCATTCGGGAGCCTCTAATAAATTGTCCCTTTACTATATTTCTTTTACAATGTAAAGGGTGGGCACTATCATAATGCAGGAAGGAATTACAAAATGTACTTTTTCGAAAAACTCTAGTTTCCAACTTCTGATTTGTCTTATATATTTCCACATCTAAATATTGCAGTAAATCAGTTGAAATATTATACGTAAATTTCAAAAAATTAGTAGTATTATTTAAATAATCCATAAATTCTATAAATCTCTCGTGACCACCTATCCAAAAGATGACAATGTCATCCAAAAATCTGCGATATAATATCCAATAATTCTTAAATTTGGAACTTAATATAAATTTCTCCTCCCATTTTGCCAACACAATGTTAGCATACGTAGGAGCGCATGCTGCACCCATTGAAACACCTTGTATCTGCTGAAAAAATTCACCACTGAAAATCAGAAAATTGTACTTAAGTATTATTTCCATAAGTGCTGTACTTGCTATTTTTTCATTTTGAGTTAAATCCTTATCCTGATATACAGTTTCTTCAAACATTTGCATACCCATTTCATATGGTATGCATGAAAAAAGATCCACAATATCAGTGGTTACAAACATCAAATTATCCAGATACATCTCAGGTGTAAGTTCTTTTAATAAGTCCCATGAATCTTTCAGTATAGTTCTCTTACTCACCCATATGTGTTTTGTTTTTAAATCCACATATTTTGCTACTGGCATGATTTTGGAGCCATCCACAGATACAATTGGTCTAAGGGGTGGATCTGAGGGGTTTTTATGAATTTTAGGTATGCCAAAAATAATAGGTATTTTCGGCTTAATCGCATACAGGAATTTAAAGATAGAATCATCTATAACTTTTTCATATACCATATCATTTAATAACATATCTATTTTTGATATGCCATATACACTTCATTTCTAGAAACTCATATGTATTTCTTTTCATCCCTTAGTATTAAATTCATTTTCCCTTCATAATATATATTCTCCATAATCACAATCCCCCCTCCCTTATCAGGTTTCATAATTCTTACCTGGGGGTTGGATTTCAGTCCATTTAATACCTCATTTTCCTCCTTACTGAGATTATTAATGTATTTATTTTTATCCTGAGATTTTCTAACTTCGTTCTCCAGGATTATTTCGAAGTTCTTTAGTTGGGGGTGTAAGGGTGGATTAAATATAGATTTTTTTTACTAGGCCTTGATTTTCTATATTTTTATTCTTTATATTATTTTTAGAGGCAAAAACCTCCAAATTGACTTTTCTCACGAATAATTTAATATCTAGTAAGGTCCTAGTTAAGTCCCCCTTTATATAGGGTATATATTTTAACCCATTACTAAATAGTTTGAAATGCTCTTTGGTTAATGATATATTACTAAAATTATAAATGGAAAAATCTTGGTATGTGTTTTTAAAACTCTCCACTATAATCTCTTCCTGTTTTCCACATATCACACTAAGAGAAGGGGTAACAAGTTCTAATACCCCCCCCTCCCTCTTCCCCCCCCATCCAAAAATTTCCCCTATTTACACCCTGTTGATCATTAACTCATTCTTCTCTTCCTAGAGGTGGAAATTCTAAGTCATAATCAAAGTCATTCCATTAATTTACCTTCTTTTTATTGTTAACACTATTCCCTCTTGTATTGGTTCCATATAAATCCCACTTAGTATGGGGTGGTTTGGGATAACTGGTTTTATTTTCATACTCTTGTATGTCCCTTTTTAATTTCCCCATTTTCCGATTGATTAAATCATCACACTTAATATCTATGTCATTCCTTAATTTAAAATACTTGGTCCTTTTCTTCTTTTATACCAAAAATAAGGTCTTCCTTAATAAATATATCTAACTCATCTATTTCTTTCTTAAGTATTTCCTGCTTTCTGTCATTTTCTTTAATAATAGTTTCAGCACTTCCAGTCCACATTTATTAAAAACGTTAAGTAAATCTTCATGAAAATCAGAGCCCACTTGGACATTGTTTGGGTATTTATATACCCTAGGCCCTTTTGGTACAATTTCTCTGTTCAAACATTCCAACAAATAAGCATTTTCAATACTAACTGATCTATATTTAGACATCAGTTTAGTTAATTTGTCCAATTTAATAGCATAGGAATCACCATTAGGTTACCCACAAGGCACATTATTGTCCAAATTAAAACAATAATTCCTCCGTAACCACTCATCAGTTGCTTTTGTTTTAGTTTTAACAGTACCTGTAAGCGCCTGCATGGAGGTTAGCGTTTAGGTCTGACAACTGCGTCCGTTAGTAAATCCTTTTCTGCCTCCTCACCCTCCACTGCAAATTCAAGAATCCTCGGTGTAGCTGCCGGATTAAAGAAACTACCATTTGGTTCTTGAGGGTCGCCGACGTCTCCATTTTCGCCCATAAGCTCCCTTTTCCTTTTGTGATGGTGTCCAACAAACCCTTCGGTTCCGTTTCCAGCTACATTATACATATTACTACGTCCTCCAAGGAGGGAGTGGCATAACGATGCGAGTAAATCAAGGAGTTCAGTAAGTTGACCAATCAATTTTCTCGATTGGCCCAGATCTTCCTGCCCTTGTGAATTCATCTGGGATATATGTTCTCAAGTTCAAAAGTTCCCTTTTGGCTCGTACACAAAAAAAAAAAAAACAACCAAAACCAAGTGAAAGCACTCAAAACAATGAATAAATCCAAAAACGAGTGCAGTGAGCCAAACAAGAGAACGAAGAAACTTTTATCCCACTCGATTTATTGGCAAGAACTCTAAAAACATAAACGCTTTTAAAATACAAGAAACACGCGTTTTCGTCCTCAACATTCGGACTTCATCAGATACTAGTGAATTAATACCATTTGTCTTTTATATATAAAACTTAAAATCAATCAACCAATAGTGTCTTCACAAAACATTTAAATGGACAAACCAACATTTTCTTGGAGCTCATGAATATTCATGAATCTAATATTCCTTATATATGATTTATTTCTCACTTGTTTAAAAAAATACCTATAAAAACTTTTGTATTATTAATCATAAAACACACATCATTCATGTTTCTTATACATCTATAAATTAATATAAAAAATATATAAAAATCTTAAATAAGTTAGATAGGCAGTACAATGCTCACCACTCCCACTGGTAAGCAGTAGGACTTCCCTCTACCACAGCAAGGTCTGGATAGCTCTGAACACATAAAATAAAGTCCTGAAATGAGCAAAGCCTGGAATCTGGACTATATTAGCTAGGAAAGGTGGGAAATTACGCAAACGAGATAGTATTTTTTTGTTTTTTGGGGGGTTTTTTTGGTTAAAACAGGCTAAACAATGCAATAATAGAGTAAATAAACACAGAAAAGGCTAACACACTTGAGTGTGTAGCCCTAAACAGTAAATGCAATTAAAACTCTACAAAATTAGCAATTTAAAACTTTTTGAATGAAGCAAGGCAAGTGCACAACTGAGTCTACATATACAGAAAAGTCTATATATACTGAAAAGCAGCTAAAACACACAGCCCTGGTTGGAGAAAAAGTCTTAAAGTCCACATGGCACATGTTCTTACAGCATCTCTTTCTGGAAAATATGCAAGGACTTCTGAGCAGCAGCCCACACAGCCAGTGTCCTCTAAGAGTTTGGCAATGGACTCTCCAAACAAAGTCCAAACCATTTAAGTATTGCCTGTATCTGTAGCAGATGAGGTAGCACAAATTAAAAATCTGATCTGAGGGCAATATGACTGTGCCACCAGAGAAGCTCCTTCCTCAAAGGAAGAATCAATAAAAAGGCCTAGTCCTGTTGTTTTGTGCAATGATCACACACATTTTCTAAGTTTCAATAAACTCTTTTCATATCACGTCAGTTAGTGGGCATCAAAACTGTTGAGCAAACCACCAATTCTAGTGTCTTTTTGAATACAGCAGATAACATATTGTCCATTTTCAATAGTAGAAGGAAAAAAAAAGTTATGTTCATATTCATTCATTCATTACTGATGGGTGTTGGTTCCATCCTCGGAACCGAGTCGGCCTTATAACAAGTGTGTGCCAGCCAAAAAAACTCTCGAGCTAAGCTTTACCCATAGTGCTCCTCTCCCTGTTATCTCAGATCGAGTTTGCCCGTGATAAAGAAAGCACAGGATTTTTCTGAGCAGGTCCCCTAATGTGGGATTTGGACAAACAGGAGCCCCTTGGAGGGGGAAGGAGGGTGGGATGTAATGAATGAATGAAGATGAACACCACAGATGGAACATTATGGTAAAAACATAACTTCTTTATCTGATATTGTTCATCTTCATTCATTCCTTACTGATGGGGAAGAGTCCCTACCTACTTTATGTCTTGGGAGGCCCTATGGAAGGATGTTCCTGAATACCATTGAACCAAAGGATGCTCTCCACCTGGAGACCAAATCCAATTTGTAATTAGTGATAAAGGTATGAGTGGTAGCCCATGCTGCAGCTGCACAGATATCCATTGAAGCTCTTGAATGAAAAGCAACAGAATTCGCCACTGATCTGGTTGAGTGTGCTTTGATCTTGCTTGGTAGAGGAATTTTATTATGTTGGTAGATAAAACATACACAGTTTCTCAACCACTTAGATAATGTTACCTTAGAAACAGAATTTCCCAAATTTGGTCCTGAATAGGAAACAAATAACTGGTCAGATTTACGTACTGATTTAGTTCTGTCTAGGTAAAATCGTAATGGTCTATGTACATCCAGTAAATGAAGGCAGTTTTCTCCTTTATTTGAGAAGTTTGGAAAAAAGACTGGTAGGTCAATTGTCTGATTAATAGTCAATTTCAAAATAACTTTGGGCAGAAAGGAAGGGTTAGTCCAGAGTGGTACTGTGTCCTTATGAAAGACCATGTAGGGGCGTTTTATGCACAAGGCCTGAAGTTCGGATATGAGTCTTGCTGAGGTGATGGCCACTAAAAATAGGGACTTCCAGGATAAGAACTTTATATTGCAAGGGGCAGCAGGCTTGAAAGGTGATTGCATCATGGAATGCAGTACTAGTGTCAAACGCCAAGGTTCAATCGATTCTTTGAGGAGTGGTCTGATGTGCGAGATCCATTTCAAGACAGTTTTACAGAGATGATGGGAAATTAAGGATGAGTCTTGGAATCCATTGTGGAAGTCTGAGATAGCAGCCAAATGTACTCAAATAGTAGAGGCTGCTGTTCCAGAATGAAGAAGGCTTGACAAATAATCCAATACCACAGTAACTGGAGCTGAGCAAGGGTCTAGTTCTTTCTCTCGGGACCAAATAAGTAATCTCTCCCACTAGCTTAGATAGATTTTCCTGGTGGATGGTTTGTGTGAAGACAGAAGAATGTTACATACAGGGGAGGTAAGGTTATTCTGCCTGGCAGTTACTGGAAATGGAGAAACCAAGCTGTCAGCTTGAGACTGGATATATTTGGATTTATCAACCCCTGTGGATGCGACAGTAATTTCAGAGTTGGATCCAGAATCCATGGTTGGTGTATTAGGTGAGGCCACAGGAAGGGGAACCAAACTTGCCAGGGCCAGTAGGGTGCAATGATTATTCTGCTTCTCAATCAAAGGGCCTTCTTTAGAAATTGTGGAATCAGGGGAAGGGGAGAGTAAGCATAAAGAAGTCCCGTGGGCTAATCATGCATTAGAGCATCCCGCTGGGATTCCCCCTGTGGGGGAATTAGGGCAAAGTAGCTGCTGCATTTGCAATTTGCTGGAGGGGTGAATAGGTTGCAGCAAGGCTGGCCCCAGTGGCTAAGGATCTTCGCTGCTATGGTTGAACTGATGGACCACTCGTAGGGCAGGAGGATGCATCTGCTCAATTTGTCTGCAATCATGTTGGAATTCCCAGGAATGTGGGTTGCTATCACAAAGCAGTTGAAAGCAGTCACCCATTGCCAAATTCTCATGGCCCCTCAACACAATGGGTAGGACTTGGTTCCCCCTTGTTTGTTGATATATCAGACAACTGACATATTGTTGGACTGCATAGCAATTGTCCCTGAAGGGAGGGCAGATTGAAAGGCTTGCAATGCTAGGAGCACCACCCTCAGTTTTAGAACAATGATATGCAGATCGGCCTTCAGAGAGGACCAAGTCCCTTTGACTGTCTTTCCCTGGAAGTTCTCTCCCCACCCTATCAGGGAAGCATCTGTAGTCACTATGGCCTTGGGCTGAGATGGGGAGAAAGAGCGACTCCATAGGTCTTTTTCTGGCTTCATCCACCAAGATAAATCTTGTTTGCATTGGTTTGTTATGCGGATCTGAAAGGACATAGGGTGATACGAAGGGGACCACTGTGTTAGTAGCAGCCATTGAAGAAGTCTCATGTGTAGTCTCTCCAGGGCAACTATTGTAATTGATGCTGCCATTGATCCTAGAAGTTGAGGGACAGCCCAAGCTAGAACTTTGTCTTGAGAGAGTATCACCCGGAGTTGGGATCTCAGTCTTTCTAATCTGTGATCTGGAAGGGAGACTAGGTAAGACTGAGTACTGAAAGATGTTCCTATGAATTCCAGGGTTTGAGAAGGAATCAACTTGCATTTCTCCCTGTTTATTGAGATTCCTGGGTATGTTGCTAATTTTAGAGTGTAATTTAAGGCTGTAACCAGTAGACGTTTGGTGGGAGGGGTAAGAAGCTAATCGTCTAAGTACGGAAACACTCCGAATCTTTGCAGTCTCAAGTGAGCGGTTACCACTGCCATGCATTTGGTGAACACTCTGGGGGCCATAGAGAGTCCAAAGGGCAGCAACCAGAATTGGTAATGATTGGCTTCCAGCCAGAAATGAAGAAATCTCCTGGAGCGTTTGTCCATTTTTATATGGTCATACGCATCCTGAAAATCTATTGACCACATCCAATCATCTTTCTCCAGGAAGGGTAGGATAGACTGAACCATGATCATCCAGAATTTTATTAGGTTGACAAATTTGTTCAGAATGCTGAGATCCAAGATCAGTCTCCAGTCCCTTGTCTTTTTTGGCACTAAAAAAAACTTTGAGAAAAATCTGGATCCTATTTGGTCTGGTGCGACTGCTTGGATGACTCTTTTTTTTTTAAACAGCTCTCGTATTTCTTGAGCTGCTGCTTCCCTGTGACTGGGTGGAACATCGGGAATGTGCCTTAATTGCTTTGAGCAAATATTGAAGAGTATGTGTTAACCTCTGGCGATTCCATTCTGCACCCAAAAATCTGTGGTTATTGTTTGCCAGGAAGGGTGGTGCAGAGAGAAAGGTCCCCCGACTGCACCAGAGGAAAGCAATCGGGCCGCTCTTCAGGAGCACTGGTAGGGCTGTCCAGAGAAAGAATCCCTGAACCCCTGGTTATGTGGACCCCCCTCTGTCTCTGTTGGGGCTTCTTCCCGATGAGTTCTCCCCTCTGCCCCAGGGGGTAAACTCGCCATGTGTGTCATGGAAAGGACCCTGGGCATTTCTTGCGCCACATCTTTCCACTCCTCTGATTCCTAGAGAAGGATCATTGGAGGGTGGAAAAACATATGCCCACTGCAGACAGAGTCTTGCTGTCCTTTTCACACCTGGGTAACATGTCTTTCAGATTCGGGCCAAAGAAGGAAGAAGCTTCCACTGGAATGTTAAGAAAGAAAGACTTAAAATGGTCTGAAAAGTCACAAAGGTGCATCCAGGCATGACGTCTCATGATAACGCCTGAACCCCCAGCTCTAGCCGCCCCGGGTAGTGTGAGAGATTAACCACATGAACGAGTTGTATATAGATTCAAAGGTTGCAAGCTGCAAGGCAACTTTGTTGCATACCTCATCAGAAACTGCTCCTGCTGAAGTTCCAAAGAGTTCTTTGATTAGGTCTCTCTGGAGCCTGGTAAAGTGTGCCAAGTAATTCAAGGACCAAATGGCAAAGGTCGATGAGGCAAACACTCACTTTCCTAACCTGTCCATCGCCTGAGACTCCCTGTTTGGGGGGTGGACAGTATGGCTCTCTTCGGTCAGCTGTTTCTTAGTGGCCACCACCGAACAAGAAAGAGAAACCAAGAGCTTGAGGCAAACAAACACTTCCAGGACACCACAAATTGAAGAACAAATCAAACCACACTAAAGTGGTAAAGATTTGGGTAGAGATTTTGACTTTCAAAAAACAGTAGTCCCAAAAGATAAAAAGTGGAATCCACCAACGTCGTTGTATGCGAAAATCTTCTTTAATATAAAACCAACAGAATGCAAACAAGCGCTTTCACCCAGTGATACTGGGCTTTCTCAAGTTAAAACTGTAGTGTGCACATTCAGTTTAAATACCTTGCAACAAGCAATTTGCAACTCATTAAACAATTAAATGCAGTTGTTGACTTAATGCAAATTCAACTATTGAGTTTTCACAAACCAAATGCATTTTAACATACTGTTTTATAAATGTTATTGAAACCATTACTAGGGTGTACATTATAAAGAATATACCTTAATATGTTCACCTTTGGTTTCCTTAAACAAGAATATTAAGTGCACCTAACTTTAAAATACATTGAAAATAAATTTAAAACAGCAATAAAAAACAGCCAGGAACAATGCTAAGAACACACTTCCATCAAAAAATTAACCTGCTGCACTATGCTGATAACCACAGTGAGCAGTACTCATCCACCCAGCATAGTGCATAAGTAATGTGCAGAAAATAAATAGTAAATAATCTGCTGGCCAATGCATCAAAGCATGTAGGCTACTGCAAAATATGGCCACCACCACTACCATAGCATCTACCAGTAGGCCTTTGGACCAGTGTGGACTTTCTTCCCACAGGGACAGAATTTTGTTTGGTCTCCAGAAAATTGGTTCAATGGTATCAGGACTCTTCCATGCGTGCCACATGATGAGTTGGGCTAGTTTGTCTGCAGGCGAGGTCACCCAAGAAGTAGAGGGTCGAGAACAAAAAGCCTGCATGAATACAGACTCCTCAGAGGAGGAGTTGGTGAGTTTCTAGCCTCCCAGCTGTTTTAAGACTTCCAGTACGTCTCCAAAGGAGACATCCTCAGGGGGCGACCATGGGGACTCCTCCCCTTCATCTTAGTCCGTATCTTCAGTGAGGGACTCATCGGGGGAGTCCACATGCTTCGTCTTGCACAAACCCTTATGTAGTATCTCTTCAGCATGGGGCTTCTGAAGAGGAATCCAAAGAGAGGGTGCTCTGCGGTAGGGTATCTTAAGGCTCTTGTGCTCGATGTCCCGATGTGGTGGACTGTGTCAGCTGTGGTTCAGAGGGAGGATATATATGGTACTCCAATGCCGAAGGTTTGCCTACAGAAGCAAGGTCCCTCTACATCACTTGGAAAGCTGGCCCACCTGAAGAGGAGAGCCAGGAACCGAGAAGGACAACCTCAGAACAAGGGTCATACCACACTCCAAACTCATTCCAAATGAAGGAGCCCCAAGAGGACTTGGTGCTGCCAAGATTCCCGGAACCATAGTAGACGGTACCGTAGAAAAAAAAATCTGTGCCATACTAGGGGTCACAGTGCCAGCAGCCCAGTCATGATCCTGAGGATGGCTCAGCTCCGAATGAGTCGATGACCAAAGGGTCGGCTCCGGAACCATGATGAGGTCCACCAGTGGAACCGAAGAAGTGGGAAGCAAAATAAGCATTTGTGTAAGGTGCTTTGATACCTGCAAGGAGGTCAAAGGAGGAGAATATGCAGGAGTCCATGGAGAAAAACTCCCAGATCTGGTTGGGAGAGGAGATTTGCAAGGTGTTGAGATCCTTCTGGCCATCAGTAGCCGAACCACAAGTCACAGCACATCCAAAACTGAGAGGTTCCTGGAGGAGTGGGTTGATATCCTTGATGGAGAATTGGGCTGTTCCAAGATAGGGCTACATTGTTGCTCAAAGAATGGATCTGCCATAGGGGAGTATCGGTTCTGAGGAACAGTTTCTTCTATTGGCTTCGTGGTCTCAGGACCAGTAAGATGTATAGGGAAGGCGGAAGTGACCGGTGTTGGGTATACTATTGTTGGTACCAAATAGGATGGGACTGGAACCATAGATAAAGACATGGTCGGTACAGTGGACATTATCGGTACCATGGCTGGTGCCAGAGACAGTGTCACTGAAGATGGTACCAAAGTGGATAATTGAGGTCTTGGAACCGAGGACAGCACCATGGAGGGTGGTTGAGGTTCCGATGCTGAAGTCATTGGTGCCAATTTAGGGATTTTTGTTTTTGGTTCAGAAGAATTTTTATCACTGGTATGAGGCAAAGAAGAAACGGAGTGACTTCTTCGTGTGTATTCTTTCTTAGGAGGGGTTGAGCCCTCAGACACAGAAATGGCATCTGAAAAAGGAGTTTTTAAAAGGCCTTTTAGTATCAGCTTACTTTTCCTCTCATTTAGAGAACTGAACCATTTGCAAATTTCACATGGTGGTTGGGTAGAGAGGTGCAGAACACCCAGGCAGTAGACACATGATAGATGAGTGTCCAGATTAGGCACTTTGCGACCGCATTGGTCGCATTGTTTGAAACCTGTTGTCCCTTTCTTTTCAGACATGGTGGGATCAACTTAAAGCAAATATTTACTATAAACCAGTAAAACACAAAGTACAAACTCTATATATCGAGAAATAGGAAAAAAATAGAAGACTTTTTTTTTTAAAGGAAGAAAGGAAAGAATACCAACAGTGGTATTTAGACTACCTCAAAAGGTAAGGGGATAGAAGGTAGAGAAAGGGAAGGCCTGTACCAACGCTGGCACTGAGATTACCAAATTGGTAAGGAAAGGCAAAAAAATACTCAATTGGGGGTAAAAGTTTAACGACTAATCAGAGAAGGAAATTACAGAAGTAATAAACAGAAAAACTGTGGAAAAAAGTTTTAATAATGATAAGTTTTACAGTACTTAGCTGAGAGCTGGCTTGACACGTCTTGATATCTACACGGCAAACGAGATCTGAAGTAACAGGGAGGGGGCACTATGAGTAAAGCTTAGCTCAAGAATTTTTTTGGCTGGCACAAGCTTGTTATAAGACCAACTCGGTTCCATGGATGGAACCAACACCCATAAGTAAGGAATAAATGAAGATTAACAACATCAGATGCAATATTTTCTGATGAGCCTTGTTTGAAGGCAAAAACAACCTGCAAGCAAACGTCTCCGGGATTGCTACTAGTAAAGTGTTTCACTTTTAAATGTATGGTATTGAACATCTCCCAATTTTAAAGTGACTCTTAGTGCTAGAAACAAGTCAGAGCATGTAACAGAGAATCATGATGTACGGTTATGGACAATAACTTAATGAATTTATTATCGTGATAGGAATGAATGTGTATCACCTAATGAAAGCAAGCAAAAGCTGAGGTAAGACATTTGGCAAAAACTATGAACCCATAGCAAAAACAAAAGGAAAGGAAACAAATTAGTGACAGGACTCCATACAAAATAATAGAAATCTCCTATGGCCATAGTGAATACGAACAAAGAGCTAAATATCTTGTATGTCCAAAGTCACCAACATGGCATCTTGCAGCAGAATGAATGAATTAATAAAATGTCATCATTCTGAACTTCTAGTCCTTCAAGAACTTATTCAGTTCTGCTCAAGTCAAGTATCAGTTTTTATTTTTATTTTTTTATTTATCCTTTGTTGACCAGGTTAGTCCCACTAGGCTAGTGGCTTCTTTTCAGGGGAGACTTGAGGTGGTATTTTTACTACTAGAGGAAATTTGGCCATGCATCGGGGTACTTTCCCTATTCTTTTTGACAGGTGGCATGGGAGCTTTTACAACCACATGTGCTACCATCAACTGAAGCAGATGGAACCTAGTTTAATGTCTCAACCAAAGGATGACACATTCAGTAGAGCAGCATCCCAAACACCTGGAGTTGGAATACAGCCTACAGCCTTCTGATCATCCATCACCAAAGGCAAGTGTGCTACCTGCTATGCCACTAATACTGTCACATACCCCGTAGTCTGGGAACTAAAGAGATCCTAAAGTACCCTTTCCCAAGTTAATTTCTCAAAGTCTTTTGGGTTATTAATACTGTAATGGGAATGGACCCCATTCCCAAGTCAGGATGTGATTAAAGTTCATGAAATTAGTATTGTTTCAATCTTTGATGTTGGCCAAATGTGCTTTTTGAAGCACCCACAATGTGCCCAGAAATTATTCCTCCTGAAATTCATACAGAGGTACATGTATTAGTAGCATATCTAAATATGACTGCAAATTATTTTTATTAGGTCTGGTGCTCCTACTACTACTGGAACTATTGGGGTATCGTTTTTCCGCATTACTTTTATTTCTGCCTGCAAATTCTGGTATTTTATGACTTTTTGTCTCTCTCTACACAAATCACTGCAGTTACTGGGTATAGCAGTTTCAATGGTCAATGCTACTTTTGTCTTTTTTTCCTGAACTACTATATCTGTTTTTGTGCATCTGTTGTTTTAACTGTTGGTAATAGGCGGTCCCATTTAATAAAACCATCATTTTCCACAATACTGTGTGGTTTATGTTTGCAATGCTTCTCAACTACTTCAGTATTGTAGTATTTGCACAATCTGCCGTACAACAGTCTTGAAACATTATTGTGCCTTTCAGTATACAGGCCTTCTGCCATGAGAGTTTTACACCCAGCAGCAAGATGAGCACTTGTTTCCAGTTCTTTTTTTTTACAGAATCTGCATTTGTCCGTTTCTGCCACATGTTCAATAAACTTTGTAAACCAATTAAGTCCACTGTCCTGAGCTGCAATTATTAACCTTTCATCTTTTAGTTTCAATTCATCTCTCTCCTTAACCATTTCTGCATCAGTTCGTGATCAACATGGAGGCTGTTCCAGGAGATATCTGTACTTGCCACAATATTTATGCCTTTTCCATTTTTTTTCCTTCTCATCTCATCCTTCTCATATTCTTTCTTTTGTATTTTGGCACATTCAGTTCACATTGTGATTTTTGTCTACTTGTTTGTTTTCTGAAATGCTTCTACTAAACTTAGCAGAGAAGTCATCTTAGACTTCTTCTCCACATTTTTTTAAAACTTTCACTATATTTGGATCTGGTGAGGTCAACAGATATGTATGCAGTCCCACAACTACAGATCTATACATGTAATCAATGTCGAGGAGACCCACATCTCCTTCAGAATGAGGAATATATCATTTTGATATATACTGATTTTTAAATATCATTTGATAAGCATGAAACATTTTATCTAGTTTTCTTGTTCTACTGATCCAGTACCTTTTGGGGCCAGTCAATCGTGTCAAAACTCTAAGTTAGAATAGGAAGAGAAAACTGAGATATAGCTTGGACTTTATTACTAGATGTCAGTTTTCATATCAGTTTTAGTTTTCTGAAGTATTCCTTACTAAGTTTTATTTTCACTTGTTCGTGTTTTCCTTCATCAGCTCCCAAATATTTATACAATCCTTCTTCCTGAAGTTCCTTTATATTACATTCCTGTCCTACATTGAGATTTTCTTGGTACTGCAACTTTCTTGAGTTTAACGTTGCTTTTGAACATTTACCAAGACCAAATGGCATTCTTATATTATCCAAGTAAGTTTTAACCACTTGCAGTTGTGGTTTCAACTTATCATCTGATGAACTATACACAATTTTAAGCCATCCAGAAAAGGCAGATGAGAAGTCTTTAACCAAGGTTGTTTTGTGGGAGCCAAATAGAAATCATGGCTTAATTTCTTAAGTAAAAAGCTTAATGGGTTAAGGGCAAGAAAAAACAACAGCAGTGACAAAAAAAATCACCTCTGAATATTCCCCTTTGAATTTTTATCCCTGGGATAATAATTTGTCCTTCGTTATGACTTAACTGCAAAGTGATTTGGCACTGTTTCATGGTCACTGTAATGTACTAGAGCAAAATATGGTATATTTATACATCTGCAAACACTCCTTTATCCATGAATGTGGGATGCTGCCAGATACGTTCGTGTATCTATCCTTGCCATTTAGATTCTTCCCCTTTTTACGATTCTTTATTATGGCTTTATTTAGCAACAAATGATCCTTTGTTTCACATGACTTTCTTTTGTTACCCTTTTGTTCTTACTCAGGGCTAAATAATTGTGTAAAGATGTTAACACTTTCAGCCAGATATTAGATACTGGGCAGGATTCACGAAGCCTCCGTGTAAGAGTTATAACTCTTACACGGAGGCTGCAGTTAAACGGAGTGATGTCAGCATGTTCTGCATATTCATGAGAGCATGCTGAATCACACCTAAGTCTAACACGGTCCATGTAAGACAGTGGGGGGCTTGTCCGTAGGCCGAGCCCTGCAAGCGGACACGCCCCCAGAAGAGTAAAAGTGCCCAAAGTAAACACCCACGACAGAGTCCACGGAAATGTGAATAAACACAACACGACACATGCCCCTACAGACTATGAACAGAAAATATATAAATGAACATGTGATATATATATTTTTAAATTGTAAAGATGTTTAACCGTGAGTGGGCTCGTTTGAGCGGGCGTGCCCGTAGCGCAGCTACAATTAGCAGTCAGAGGGAAAGCATACAAGAACTAAATATGCAAAGTAAGCCAAGAAGCAATAGTGTAGCGGTAGAGACGTCAGCTGACGAGCAGGCATTCATGGTTCGAGCCCCCATAATGCCAACTTTTATTTTTAGCAAAATAAGCACAGAATAAGTCCCTGACAAACATGTACACATATAAAATCTCATTTTATGTAAAATGTAATGAACTAGTCCATTTATTTTGAAGAAATGTGAGGTAACAAAACAATAAAAAAATGCCAGATGTGCCTATAGCTGAGCTAAGGTTTAACAAGGTGAGTGCATCTGCCCGTAGGTGAGCAGCGGTTTAACAGGTGCAAAATGAGTGCCTGTAGGTGAGCAGTGGTTTCACACACTGAAACTGTGCGCCCCTAGCTGAGCTGAGCGTACTATGCGTGCTGACAGCCAAATGAGGTGTAAGCCAGTGCACCCCGTTTGCGCGGAGCTGCGCACCGCGCCAACAAGCTAACTGACTGGCAACGTTGAGCAAGCTGTAACAAAACTGCCTTTACACAGACACACCCTCTAGCCTGTCTAGACAGTCATAAAATATAAAAAGCAGTGGCCAGGTTCAAACCCAGGATACCATGCACCATAGTCAAGTTACTGAACCACTAAGCTACGACAGCTGTACTTAGAAATGCAGTAATAGCAAATATATAGGAATGAATAGAAAGTGGAGCATGACAAAGCAGGTTTTGTGAAGTGGATAAAATTCCAAAATGGCCAATCACAGATAAGTGCGGGAAAAACGGCATATATAAGCCCCATAGGTGGGAATACACAGCATAAACGATTGTAGAACTGACTTGCAGCCAGAATGTCAGGTGTAGGTGAGGGTAGTTGCTTTAGAGCACAGAGGTGGGGCATTGAGGAGTCCAGATACATGGTCTGGCTCCTAGTCCACAATCATGAGGCCCAACACATGCAGGGCCAGGTCCTGTGGGGAGCATATAGGGCTGAGGCATGGGACCGGTTGGCTCATGATCTTACCAGTGCCACAGGAATTCCAAGGACTGGTGAGCAGGTCCGTCACCACCATGTGGACCTGAAGAGACGCAAGCAGGACCAATTGAACCTTTGGATCCAGGAGGCCCGGCAAATGCCCAACGCCCCACTACTGAGTAAGTTACATTTAATTATGTATGTAAGAAATTAAATTAGCTGATATTATGGAGATGTGTATTCCAATATTATTTCATTTATATTACAGCTGCAGGTGTCCGTTCTGCGAACCGCAGAGCCTATGGTGATAGGCTGGTGCGGTTGCGCCACCAGGCAGGTCAGTAATCCACTCCCAGTAACTGTAAAGAAATATAAAAGTATGACAGTTAGCAAAAGAGTGCAGTGTAGTCACTAAGTAATAAAATGTGCAAGTAACAGTGTAAAAGTGTTTGCAAGTATTGCTTGATTACAAAAGTGTGTTGCAGTCTGAAATCCAAACAGAAGATGAGCAACTCACATGTGTGAAATATATCCCTGTTGAAATACTGAAACATGACAGAAGTGAGACTGCTGGAAAGGATTGTAATAACTACAGGTAAAACATGTCAATAAAGCCTAAAAGTAAGTACCATCCTGAATAGTAAAATGAAAACAAGTGAGAGGGTATGAGAAGGAGTTATGAATCCACCAATAAAGTAGTAATAACCCCTGTATAAAGTATACTGCAGTCAGTACAGAATGAAATGAATGTGAGAAGTAGAACCAAACTGCGAAATGTGTCCAAAGTGTTGCTGCAGCTGGAATGTGTATCCCAAAATCTGGATATGCTGCTCTCAGTCTGCAATATGCAGATAGTATGATTGTCTGAAATATCAAACATCCACAGTTGTCTATAGCTATATAAAGCAAATGTAGCAGGATGATGTAGCTGAACAAAGCCAGATATGAACGTGTATGAATAACACTAAAATGTATATTGATGTAGCAGTAACAGTCCTATCACCAAATTGAAGTAGTTATCATATAGGAAACTGTAGTTAGAACAGTAGTGTGTATATATCTGTAGCTATTCGAAATGTACAGCATATGTATTGGTATTCGAAGGTGTTAATAATATTTTCTTCACCCCACCCTATAACCACATATAATCCATTCCACATGAAAATGGTATGTGCAATCACAATTAACACCCCTGGACATTTGTCCTCATGGGTCATAAATATTTGCATGTTCGTTGATGCATCTGCCCTGTTCATACATCCAAACCTGATGGCCTGTTGCCATCAATCAACCCTGCATGTTGTTGGACTGTGTATTGCTGTTCAAATTATGCATGTGTTATGCTTGCTGTTCAATGGTGTGAATATCTGGGTGTTTGGTTAATGGGAATACTAATGCATGCTGTTACAACTAATTGCGAATGGTATTGTATGTTACTAACCCAAACTGTCATGACATAATGCAAAACATAGGACGACAGGGAAGGCGGGTTCCAGCGGACCCACCTCTCCCACCTCAGCTGGCGAGTGCACCTGGCACTAGTGCCCAGTCTGGACCCTCCTCCGGTGGCCCTGTGCCACCTGTGGGTGGAAGCGCTGCAGGGGATGGGGCCCTTCCCCCCTCTGCAAGCGTGGCCAGAGGAGAACCACCACTCACCCTCTGTAGCGTCCGGACTGTGGTGAATAGGGAGATCCGGGACTCTGTTCTTGAGCCCCTACGCCAGCTTGAGGCACAGGTGGCACAACTTACGGGCATGCCTGTTGCCCGGCCTACACAGCCCCCAGCACAGCCTCGTCCTGGGAAGTGAAGGAACAGTGGCAACTGCCCATGGGTGGGGATATCAGTTCCACTGTTGCCATCTGTGGGCTCATGGGCTCTGGATATCAAAACCTCCGTCCCCGTCAATTGTGTAACCCCCCACACGTGTCATACACTGCCCCTGTATGCGTCTTGTTTATCTTGTCTGTTGACCTACCCAACCTACCTCCCCAGCTATACCGACTTCCTTCACCTGACATACCACTCTCACCTGAAAAAATAAATAAATAAAAGGGCACTCTGTACCCACAAAAAAATTACGCCTCATACACAGCTGCCCATTCCGCACATATGTCTACCAGACATAGAAACTATCAATTACAATTGGCTGTACAACAAGTATTATTGTTGTCCTTACACCTCTCTCAGGGGTGGAAGGTATCAAATGTCACACCAAATTACAAACATATGCACAGCTGTTGCTGATGAAGAAATGGGCAGCTATGGGCCTTACCTACATCCCTCCTGCAAATCCCAAGCTTGTTTCCCTACTGCCTTACCCTCTTTGTGACCCCTTTTTCACCACTTTCCTGTCTCCCCATTTTCATTTCTTTCAAAGAAAATAGCGCAGGTGTGCGCAAGAGTAAGCACGTTTAAGTGGTAGCGGTGTGTGTGCGTGGAGCTAAACGCCAGTGCACATGCGTGAGCTCCGCGCAAACCAGCGCTAACCCGGTTACAACTGCTTAAAAGTGCCTTAGTCACTCTGATTGACAGGTCCTGTAGTCAGTTCAAAAGCAAAATAAAATCCCACTGTCAGTCCCAAACCCAGGACCTTGGAAACAGTAGTCTGCATGACTTACCACTAAGCCATGACTGTTATACAAGAACATTGTGCTAAAATAAAGATATCATGTAATAGTAGGAATGAATGTAAAGGGAATATAGGATGTGTAGTACACAAAGCATGTCATTTAGAATTACTGTCAAAACTAGTGGATTTTCATAATAGTAGTGTGTGAACAGAAACAGCCATGCTAGTTGGTAGCTAGTAGGTAATAATGTCACTGTAGCACCTTGCAAGCCACACACATACTCACAGCAGGATATTCACTGCCCATACCCCACAACCTCTTACAGGAACACATCCGGACCAAGTAATAAAATATGTGGAGCAAAGGCCCAAAACCAGGGACACATTACAAATAATGTTACAACAAACGCAGACAGTTCAGAGAGTAACAGGGTCTGCATTTTGTGGGATGTTTGGAAGGGTATGAAGTCTGAAACTTGAATGTTTGTCACTATATTCTGACTTGAGCCCAGAGTGATTTGCCAGAAAGCACTGTGCATGAGATATTGACCAAAATATGAGGCAGAAATGTGGACAACCTGCAAATATTTGTACACATGAGAGGTCTGACACCACCATATTTGAATAGTTAAGAGCCTAGACATAGCAACAGTGAATGACTTACAGGGATGCCCCACAGACTCCATGTGAAATGTACAAACAGTAGGCAGAAAGGTGTAACAACACATGCAATGCTAACTATGGAGTCCTGAAAGTATTCACCACTTGCATGGCAGAATAAGTGTAGTAATACATATGCTCATGCTAACCCACAATCACAACTGCAGCATACCAGACAATTTAATGGGTGTACCTTACTGATATGTAGCAGTCCATGAGGCAGATAACAGATGAACCTGAGAGTCTCTGGGGCCTGCTCAGCAGCATACTCAAATACCCTAATAGATGTCAAGGCCCACACCATAGCCAGACCACACTGCATGCTGTAACACCCTAGCAGATATAGCAAGCATTCCAAAGTGTGAATGTACATGGAAAATAGGAAAGTTACAGCAGCACACTACAGTCAGGACACCTAGCAGGCATACAAGTAGTGACTGTAAAGGGCAAATATTGAAGCCTTAGCAACAAAGTGCAAGCAAAAGTGAAAGGAAAGCACACACACACACACACATTAACAGTAGTAGTAGTTGTAGGTGTCAGTGTACATACACAGTTAGTATAGGAAACTGGAGAAATAAATGGAGGAATGTTAATCTACAACACAGCTGGAAATATGAGAGAGATACCAACCTTTACACTCACAGAACATTGTCCACAGCATACCAGCATGGTCCCTGCCCTTAAAATCTGAAAGGGCTACGCCTATCTCACATACCTTTTTATAGCAGTGTTCTGAAATCACAGTGAGAACTGCAATCAGTACACAACTGGCTGCATGCAATTAGCAAATGCTGGCTAACAATTGGTGCAGAGGCCATCACATGGACATATGCAGATACCTACAAAAGTATGCTGTACTCCCAGTCCACACATGCAATACTTTCATTGCACCCTGAGGAGGACGTGAGAGACAGACAGACAGAGAGAGAGACAGAGACAGAGAAAATTGAAATTAAGCAGACACAAACAAAACTGTTCAGCAACAGCCACCTGAAAGCTGACAACTGGCAAGTGGGGAAGCAGGACAGAAAACCAGACGGCAACACAAGCAGCTGTGACAAACACAGGCAATGTAAAGTAATACTATAAAGGTCTACATACTGTGAACCCTCCATATGTGTCATTGGTCTGTATCCATATGTATATGAAGATGTGTAAAGGGCAGGGGACATACAGAAACTATCAGTGAAGGCTGTACATACATTTGTATGTGAGAGCATCTATGTGCACATATCAATGTAGGTTGACTGTAGGTTGTAGTGCAATGTACAAAGTAGGTTTCACAGTTATGTATGTTTAGCAGTATGTTAGTGTGTGTATACAGTATGGTAGACAAACATGTTGATATACCTGTCTATCATATGGATACATATGTATGTCAAAATATGTATGTATGGGAACACTTCACATAATCGAATTATTAAAATCTCGATTTGCATATGGTCGAGACCATATGATCGAGATTTTAATAAATCGAATGTGTAGTGTTCAAATAACACTTTACTTACCTGAATACATTACGCACACAGAGGCAAGTATTGTTGCATGCCTTGTGTGTACATAATGTATTTTGTTTCGTGGTGTTGGCAGGAAGTAAAGAAATCTCCGCTTTGGCGCTCAAGATACAGCAAGACGGAGATTTCCCATCTCCCCACTGTAGCGATCTTGA
The DNA here is from genome assembly GCF_019279795.1 of Protopterus annectens. Classification (NCBI taxonomy): domain Eukaryota; kingdom Metazoa; phylum Chordata; order Ceratodontiformes; family Protopteridae; genus Protopterus; species Protopterus annectens. The sequence goes on from NC_056746.1 coordinate 456,251,032, forward strand.
GTTGGTATATTTAAGTAGGGGAGGTGTGGGGCACAGCCCCCATAGGGGTTCAGGGGCTAAGCCCCTGCAAAAGCGAAGCTTGTGTTTTTTTTTGTTTTAATGGTTTTCATTCAGAAGTTCGAGTTTCCGAAACTCGAGCTTTTGGTTATTTGTAGTCGAGATTTGAAATTGATCTTCTGAAGTGAATCCAGTATATATATATATATATATATATATATATATATATATATACATATATATATATATATATATATATATATATATATATATGATATGCATATATGTATACATACATAGAGATAGATGTAGGAATACATAGACAGATGTAGATAGATAGAATATGTACAAACATATATATATATGTAATGCACACATACACATATAGATATATGTAGATACATATACATAGACAGACTGATCTGACTATCTACAGGTATGACTGTATATGACGACCTCAACACCCCCTGTCCCACCCCCTCTGTCACTCTCACCCCCTCTGTGCCCCCCTCCATATCTATAGCAATATATGTACATCAATATATATATGTGTGTATATGTATACAGACATATATATATATATATATATATATATATATATATATATATATATATATATATATATATATATATATATATATATATATATATATATATATATATACATAGAGAGAGAGAGAGATGTATATATATTCTGAGTGAGGCACATGTGTACAGATGTATTGCAACAGGTGCCTGGTGACAAAGGCATGGAGTGAACACCAGTGTCAAAACTGGAGTACCATACCCCATTTCAAATCACCTACACCAGTAACTACCAGATATGTGAGTGGCTGCCCACCACTGCATGTGTCGGGGTGAACAGGGTCATAAATGTGTACAATAGTGCCCCCAATGATATTCACAGTGGCACACTATTCCTGGAATACCTGCACATGGTATGTGTCAGCAGACATGGTGTGTCAGCTATGGACATGTAGGTCGGTGTACCCCTCCACACCACATAATGGATGCCATGGTATGGACTTCACATGACAGCTACAGATATGGAGAAGGACACAGTGACATGTACAACACTGTGACAATGCACTCAAACACATTACCAATGCACAGTGACTGACAACACCACAGAGTACACACATACTACCCACATAGAGGTTACCACTCCCAGATTTACATACGCAAGTCACACCCATGACAGATGTCCAACAACCATAGTAACACCTCACACCATCCACAACCTAAATGACTGCTGTGTGTCGTCCATGCCACTGCAATAGAGAGCACATGTGTAGGTAAAAGTTCCTACCCACAGATAAGACATACCCTGCAATAAACCACACAGTGTTAAGAAGCAAGACTCCCCATGAGTACATGTCACACATACCCCTGCTGAATGTTAGTCAGATAGGTAATATGCCATATGAGTCACCCTGTGTAACTGTGTGACAGCAGCAGGTACCATCACACCACATGTGTCACAATGGTCAGGGTAGCAGAACAGTATGCTGCTGTAGTCCCAGGGGCAAAAGCATATTGTATAGTACTGTATTGTAATGTAATGTATTCTGTTGTATTGTATTGGTATGTTGAGGTGCCTCCTTCGTGGAGTGGAACCACTGCTGCTGTGCGCCAGTGTACAGGTACATATCCTGTAGTCAGGCTAGTGTTACATAGCACTTCTATATGTGTGTTTAGCTCATGTCAGAGTTTATGTAGCATGCAACTGGGGATACCATCAGGTCCCAGTCATGTTGTGTATTCTGCTTTCATGAGGGCGGCTCTCACCTGGACATCTGTGATGACAGGGAGGTTACAGTCAGCTGGGATAACTATGTCTTATTTTGGGGGAGAGGGCGGGGTGATACCTGCACTGAACCTGTCTGCCACAATGTTGTGAATATCTGTGGTTTCAGTGAAATATTTGTTGTTGTGTACTAACTATGGGCATAGAGGATGGATTCTGACCAGGTTGCTAACATAACTGAATAAGGCCTTCTGGTTATCTGTAGTGTCCCTCTTGATTTCTCTCTCAAAGTTGCCCATGGATGTTTGTATGATGGAAAATAGATCCTTACTAGTGCTGCTCAGACATGCCTTCCCTTTATGGAATTATGCTCTGTCTTGCAGTAGCTGCCATCTGTTGTAATACAATCTGTCTATGGCTGGGGTCCACCAGACAGGATGCTGTCCCTTTGTGGAGAGTGTCTTGGTCATATATGGGATTGCATGATCCATGCATTCTCGGAGAAGTCTGTAGAAAGCATTTGTGTAGGGGTCAGCATTGTGGGTTGCATCTGCCACTGGCCCAGTGGGCTGAAAGGATACCATGTCACTGTTACAAAGTGTAAAGTTTGCATCTGCAATGTTATTCACTATAGTCGTTTGTGCTGGTGGTGGGATATGTACATCCAGGGCAATTAGTGTGTGGTCAGCTCACAGTAGTTGATGATGTAGGCCATACAGTACCTAGATACAAACCCCCAGAGTGTGGAGGTGATCTGGACCTGAATCAGTGTTCTGACTGCTGGGGTTTGGTAGTATGTCATATGGAGTGTGCCAGGTACTGTTGCACAGTTGCTGGCTGAGCAGTGATACCTGGCCATTTACATGTGTATCCACCAATAGACAGACAGATGCTATATATGTGAGATATGTTGTATCATAAGAGTCGAGTAGCATGTGTAGTATGTGTGCCAAATTCTGCTGATATATATTGCTGATATCAGGTTATTTTCTTTTTCAGGTACATGGCTCACCCGCGGAATCCCGCTTACTCCACAGCTGAGGATGAGGAGATACACCAGAGCCTGGTGCGGGATTATGCAATACTCTTTTCCCACACCAGCCAGAATCAGCAGGAGAGGGCTGCACTGTGGCAAGACCTGGTGGTAAATGACATAGGCATGCATAATAGGACATATGAGCAGGTACGACATCACTGCAGTGATTTAATAAGAAATGTCCGTCAGCGTGCGTCAGATATCCACAGGCAACAGGTCGCCACAGGTGGTGGGGTGGCTACACATCCCCCACTCACCAGACTGGAGGGACTGCTCATGAGTGTAGTGGCTCCAGTCCGCCAGCAACAACAACAGCAGCAGACATGCATTATGATGGAGGCTGGAGCTGGAGCAAGACAGTGAGCATGCAGGTAATATGCCATATGTATAGTTGACTGTTGTGTACACTGGTAGTTAATGCATGTGTGAGGTGTGTCCTTGGTTTGTAGCTGTCACCATAGTAGTTGATGTGCAAGTGTGATATCCTCAATATTAGCAGCTGACCTGTGAAAGGCGACTGTTGTACTACTGACCTGTATCATACTGAGTAACAATGGCACAGTTGTGCCCACTGACATTAGTTTCTTCACGTCTGCAGGTCCCTCCGGTGTAACAGCAATGCAGCCTATCCATGCTGGTGAGTGTGTATTAACAATACCTGTAATAGTCTTGATAGTAATAGTAATATTAGGCTCACTTAGTAGTGCTCTTTGTATGCATGTAGGTGTGTCTGTGTCTTGATATCACGCATACTGAGTACTGTACAATTGTGTGCAACTGTGTGCATGTGTACGTGTGCATGTGTGCACCTGTGCAGGTGTGCATGTGCACATGTGCGCATGTGTGCATGTGTACACCTGTGCACATGTGCATGTGTGCACGTGTGCATGTGTGCATGTCTGGACCTGTGCATATGTGGATGTGTGCATCACTGGTAATGTGTAGACATTGTAAACTGTATTTCCTGTTTTCCTCCCACAGGTTCTGGTGCTGCTCTGGTGTCATGCAGCAGGGAACCTGAATCAGGTGCCATGGGTACTGATAATGATGACATCTGTGTAATGGCACAGGAAGGTATGCCAGGGTCTGCCATTGTTCAGCCGATTGACAGCACACAGCTGTCGACCCCATCAATGCACACAGTTATCCTGCCAATACACCCTTTGTCACCAATGTCCCTAGGTGATGGACAGCATACAGTGGGCATTGACCAGGGTAATGTGGTATCTGTGGCACATGCCTCCCCACACAGCAGCCATGGGCATAGCCCAGAGATGGTACCACACAGACAGATGTCCAGAGGTTCTCGTGGGAGCATCCGTGGGCATACTGCCCCTGTCAGACGTGCCCACAGAGGTCTTACAACCTCAGCTATGTTTTGGGCTGTCATGCAGGCACAGTCACGTATGGAACGGTACACCAGACAGGGTCTGAGGGAGCTGACAGCATGTCGCACAGCCATGACTGACAGTATGCGTGACATTGTGGCTGCCATCCGTAATTTCACCGATGTCATAGACAGACGTTGTGGGGACATATTAGACCAGTTCCACAACTACACGTCCATGAGCTAGGGCGATGGTGGACAGATGATGCATCGACGTGGACATATGCCAGCAACAGCAGCAGCTTGCAGTCATCGCGGACGACAACAGGTCCGCGGCTGCCCCATAGTGCCAGCAGCAGCCCCAGCAATGCTGGGTCTGTGCTGTCATCAGACCGCCCCAGGAGACCACGTGCACGTGGCTCTGGCCAGGCCCGACAGGGATCTGTGTCCAGTCAATGAACACCTGCTTCTGATGACACTACCCAGTCTGGGTTGGTACCGGATACGGTCCATAGTACCCCTGCAAGGCACAGGTACCATGTCCGTGGCCAGAGACACTGATCTGTATGACCTGGCAGGTACAGTCTGTGACTGTCCACAAACACCAGTATATGGCAGCCATGAGGTGGAACTGTGTGCATCCATACACACATGCGAATTGACAACACCTAGGGCTACCGCATACATGCACACACTGCATCAACATTGCCCCACCTTGTACTGCTGTCCCTCACCAACACACATACACATACATGTCAATCGGTGGTATCAGTGGCCGACTCAGGCATACCAAGTTCACACCCTGTGCATATGATGAAACTGTGCCACCTCCTGCAATCTGTAACATCAGTGCAGGTACAGGTTAACATGTTGCTGATGCACAGGGTGACTACACAGACATGTAGTAATAGTATCATGTTGTTAACAGTACTGTGTGCTGAATTAATTGTGGGTATATCACAGCATGCCTGATGCAGTAAGGGTGTGATAGTCATGTACTGTTGTGTACACCCATGGTAAGTACCATAGTGTATCATCTGCACATGTTGGCATACTGGTGGTAAGGATGTCAACAGAAGGCTACATACATAGGTAGCACAGGGGATAAGGTAATGAATGTATTAATACGCAATGATGGACATGTAAACTGCAAGTGGCATGTTGCCCACACTGGACTCTGCAATGCGGATGTTTGAGGATGTTGATATGTGTGCAGTACTACACGACTGGTACAGGACACACAAGAGCACCCTAGCACTGCAAGCTCACATCTCATACCATGCTAGACAGCCCCAACACACAAAACTAACCGTCACAGGAGGGAGAGTCCCCATACATGTCAGGGATACTGTGGTGGCAGGCCAGGTAGCACACATCCTACTACGTATGGAACCACTGAGTGAAGGCTCAGTGCCTGTTATTTGACATGTGTATTACTGCAGGTATGAGCACATGGGTTTCCATCCAATTATTGTACATCCTGATAGTATATGGTCTGTACACTTGTGTGCGCTGAGACTGGACCCTAGCCATCTGACCTGTGTATTTCCATGTACATGTGCATAGTGCCTGCATATTTGCAGTGTTACCTACTGGAAGTGGTACAGCTTGTTTGTTGTACAATGGACTACATGCAGCCCTGCTTACTGTAGCTTTGTTTGCATGCATGTTTGCTTGCAATTACCCTGGAATACTGATCCCACCTGCAATGCATAGTTACAGAGCTTCTGTGGACTCCTAGTGACATCTGCATGGCTTACTATATGTATGTCCATGTCTCACTTGACAGAATGTCACTTTTTGTCCTGTTCACATGTACGTTGCCTGTGACACATTGCATATGACTTACCTGGCATTTGTCCACGTGAGCAGTCATATATGCTACTGCTAACTAATCACAGGCACTACACCCTCACATATTCATCTTCTGTTGAACCACCTGCTTCGCTAGGGACGGCTTGCACCTGTCACCCTTGGGCTTTCAGATATTGGCAAAGGCTCTTGCTACCCCCATAGTGCCTATGTTAGGCAAGGCTCAAATAACAAACCCACCTTCATAGGTATCACAAGGGATAAGAAACTAAGAGTAATGCTACCCAATGCCAGAAGTCTAAACCTCAAGATGCATGCAGCCAAAACTCTCCTTGGCATGGAGAACATCAATATCTGTGCAGTAACAGATGCCTGGTTCAGGGATACCGAGAGCACCCCAGCACTACCAGGTTATACCTCATACCATGCTTTTCAGCCCCAAAACTTGGAAGAACCACAAATGTAGGGGGAGTATTGATATTCATCAAAGATACCCACACCTCCAGGTTGGTGGCAAAGCACCAAGCATCAGAGACCATCCATGTGCAACTAACAATGGGTGAAACTGCCTTCCAGGTTATAGCCTGCTGCAGACCACCCTCCCAAACCCAAGAACTGCACTCGGCCGTCCTGTGAACAGTGGAAATATGAAGGTCTCTCCCAACACCATTATATTGGGTGACGTCAACTACCCAAACATGGACTGAGAGCATGACTCTAGCTCCAACACCCTAGGCCAAAGATCCCTAGAATATATGAGCTCAAATGCTATGGAACAACTTGTTACCACTCCCACAAGAAGGTGAAACACACTGGACCTGATCATCACCAACATGGGGACTCTATGCTCCAGACCAGAAGTGTATCCCTCACTGGTAAGATCGGACCATAAACTAATCTCACTGGATAGTCACATCCCAACCCCATGCCCTGCCCAGAACACCACAGTGAACAACTTCTCTAAAGCAAATTCACACTCCTCAAAACTGAGGTGGAAACCTTCAAAGCCCCCGGGCCTGTGGAAACTACAGACCAGACTGCAGATTCCTCTATAAACGCATTCTATGGACACCTTCAGGAATGCATGGGTCATGTGATCCCGAATAAAACCAAGACCCAATCCTCCAAAGGCAGACGTCCTGTCTGGTGGACCTCAGCCATAAACAAACTACACAATAGAAGGAGGAAGCTACTAAATGATACAGCAAAATCCCAAAAAGGGAAGGCATCACTGATCAGTATTAGCAAATAACTACAGGCACTCATAAGAATGTCTAAGGCCAGCTTCGAGAGAAATTGCACAGGACACTAAGGATAATCACAAGGCTTTCTTCAGTTATGTTAGGAACCTGGGTGGTAATTCCCAGATATGCTCAGAGGTAGACCAAAATGTCAATAGAAACACCAAACCCACAGACATTGCCAACATTCTAGCTGACAGGTTCAGTGCAAACTTCTCACCCCCCCTCCACACCGAAAGGGCAAATATGTATCCCAGCAGAGTGCTGCCCCCTGACATCTCAGATGCTCAGGTAAGAGCCGCCCCCCTGACATCTCAGATGCTCAGGTAAGAGCCGCCCTCTCCAGAGCAATACACACTGCATCAATGGGACCAGACAGTGTCCCGGGCTGTGTCCTACATGACCTCCAAGATGTGCTACAACCAAACATAAAACTACTGTTCAATCCCAGCCTTACTACAGGATATGTGCCCAAAGTGTGGCGTACAGCAACAGTGGTCCCTTTACAGAAAGGTGGTGCCTCAATGGATCCTGGACACTATCGATCCATAAGCCACACTAGCTTGGTCTGCAGAGCTATGGAAAGGATCATCATGGACCACATAAATATAGATATTGGGGACCTACAGACACTGGTTCATACCCAGTTTGGCTCTGTTAAGGGCAGATCCTGCCTCTCAAACCTGGTTGATTTCTTTGAAACAGTCACCAAGGCCATTGACGAGGGGAAGGTGGTCAACACAGCCTACCTGGACCTCGCAAAAGCCGTTAAAACAATACCCCACTCGGGCATTCTAGAGAAGCTCACCAGCTTAAATATGAGCCCCTATGTCACTAGATGGATTGCACACTGGCTCAAGGACAGAACCCACATGGTTAGAACTGCTGGAGCCATGCCAGACTCCAAACCAGTTACAAGTGGTGTCCCACAAGGCTCAGTCCTGGGACCTCTCTTGTTTGGTATATATTTATCGGAGGTACAGGCCAACACGGAAGGACTGTGGCTGACCAAATATGCAGATGACTGCAAACTGGCCGCCATAATCGACTCTCCAGCCGACACAAGCATCTTCCAAAGGGGCCTCATAGAAACAGACAACTTGTGCCAGAGCCATGGCCTCCAGCTGAATGCAAAAATGTGTATAGTCATCCCCTTTGGCAAAAACAAAGTGCCCACAAAGTACCACATAGGTGTTACTCCATTACGTACAGAAGAAGTAATTAGGGACCTGGGGACCCAAGTTGATAGCAATCTCTCATTTGACAACCACATGGCCAAAGTGGTTGGAAAGGCATTGTATATAGCCCACCCCATCATGAAGGGGTTCACATCTACATCAGGGGAGGACATCGTGCCTCTTTACTCATCCCTCATCAGGCCCATAATTGAGTACAATCCCCCTGTTGGGATGTACCTTACCAGACACCTGCAGCAACTGGAAAGACCCCACAAGTACCTCACCAAGAGTATCAAAGGGCTCAAATAGATGCCATATGCTGACTGGTTAAAAAAACCCCAGCTCTACTCAGTGGCATACCACCTGTTCAGAGGCGATCTGTGCCTAATGTATAATGCCATGTCAAACCCGGAATTAATGGGCATGCTGCACCTGAGAATATCCAAATCCCATCGGGCTACACGCTTGAGAGACCTGAACCTCAGCACTGAAGTAAATAGGACATGCTGGAGGGACAGATTCATAACCCAGAGGCTCACTTCACTCTGGAATAAAATCCCAGTCCAGGTTAGGCAGAGTCCCTCATTGACTCTCTTCCAGAGGAATCTTGATGAGTGGATGGGACATTGTCGGTTTACCCCGGGTATCACTTCTGTGTCACTGTTAGACAGAGGCACAGTATACTAACCTCGGAAAAGGGCATGGCAAGATATATTTACAATGGATGGCGACAGCCAAACACATTCTGGCTAGGTTCTTAAATGCCCTATGGCAGATAGCCTAGTATGAAGCTATGAACCTATAAACCTATGTACCTTGTTCCCCATTGGCCCTATGTGCTGTTAATCACCATGGCAATCATAATACTATGGTAGCATGTGCAAAGGTCAGTTGTCAGTCACCTCTATGGTACAGTTGTGGAATATGTAGGTCATGTGGCAATGTCACAGCTGCCACATGTACACAGTCAACCCTCTCCCCTACACATGGACGTACAACACATGTATGAGATGGAATCACATAGCCAAACTGGGGACTAAGCACTCTGAACCCAGTACTGGCATAACCTGAAAGGTGGCATGCAATACTACAGTGACTACAATACCAGTCCGATATAGACCTACACTGACAGCAATACAAGCACGTGTACACACTGGGCCATTCGTGGAGCCTTAGAATAGCATCCAGCCTGAGCGGCACACACCTCTGCAGCTGGCACACAGGCATACGTTATGCCTGAACACATCACACATAACACATAGCACACAAATCCTGTGTGCCAAACAGTCACAGCCTGTACGGCTAGACAACACACCTGCCACAGTTGTGTTAGCTACCTTTATTGTCCGGTACAATGTGGTCACGCTCACCAGGCTGGACAAGGTGAAGGTCACAGTGATATGCCCGTGGGGCACTGTGGTCCACCACATAACATAAGCATACAGGTCAGTCAGAGGCATGGACACATATGACTCCGTCATTGTCCATGCCACATACCTTCTCCTGCTGTACATGTAGGGTGCTGACATCATCAGTGTTTAGAAAGGGGAATGTGCATCCTGTATTGTGTTTTCCCAGTTGCCAAAAGGGACATTTCCCTCACACAGACTTGCACACACACCAACCCCACTCACACACACCCACTCACACACACTGAGCATTTGCAGGATTCAAACCCCTACCTATGTTATGACACTCGAGACGGACGCATTAGCGGAGCGCGCTATTCAAATTACTGGGAGGTTTCCCTTCTCCTGCTGTACTTATAGGGTGCTGACATCATCAGTGTTTAGAAAGGGGAATGTACATCCTGTAGTCTGTTCTCCTAGTTGCCAAAAGGGACATTTCCCTCACACACAATTGCACACACACTAACCCCCCCTCATCCAAACACACACACTTGCCATTTGCAGGATTACAAACCTCTACCTGACTATGTTATGACACTCGAGACGGACGCATTAGCAGAGTGCGCTATTTGCATTACTGGGAGGTTTCCCTTCTCCTGCTGTACTTATAGGGTGCTGACATCATCAATGTTTAGAAAGGGGAATGTGCATCCTGTATTGTGTTTTCCCATTTGCCAAAAGGGACATTTCCCTCACACAGACTTGCACACACACCAACCCCACTCACACACCCCCCCACACACACTGAGCATTTGCAGGATTCAAACCCCTACCTAACTATGTTAGGAACCTCGAGACGGACGCATTAGTGGAGCACGCTATTCACATTACTGGGAGGTTTCCCTTCTCCTGCTGTACTTATAGGGTGCTGACATCATCAGTGTTTGGAAAGGGGAATGTGCATCCTGTAGTCTGTTCTCCTAGTTGCCAAAAGGGACATTTCCCTCACACACAATTGCACACACACTAATCCCCCTCATCCAAACACACACACTTGCCATTTGCAGGATTCAAACCCCTACCTGACTATGTTATGACACTTGAGACGGACGCATTAGCAGAGTGCGCTATTTGCATTACTGGGAGGTTTCCCTTCTCCTGCTGTACTTAAAGGGTGCTGACATCATCAGTGTTTAGAAAGGGGAATGTGCATCCTGTATTGTGTTTTCCCAGTTACCAAAAGGGACATTTCCCTCACACACACCAACCCCACTCACACACACCCACACACACACTGAGCATTTGCAGGAGTCAAACCCCTACCTAACTATGTTATGACACTTGAGACGGATGCATTAGCAGAGTGCGCTATTCGCATTACTGGGAAGTTTCCTTTCTCCTGCTGTACTTATAGGGTGCTGCCATCATCAGTGTTTAGAAAGGGGAATGTGCATCCTGTAGTGTGTTTTCCCAGTTGCCAAAAGGGACATTTCCTTCACACAGACTTGCACACACACCAACCCCACTCACACACACACTTGCCATTTGCAGGATTCAAACCCCTACCTGACTATGTTATAACACTTGAGACAGACGCATTAGCAGAGCATGCTATTCGCATTACTGGGAGGTTTCCCTTCTCCTGCTGTACTTATAGGGTGCTGACATCATCAGTGTTTAGAAAGGGGAATGTGCATCCCGTATTGTGTTTTCCCAGTTGCCAAAAGGGACATTTCCCCTCACACAGACTTGCACACACACCAACCCCACTCACACACACCCACACACCCACACACACACACACTGAGCATTTGGAGGATTCAAACCCCTACCTAACTATGTTATGACACTTGAGACGGACACATTAGCGGAGCGAGCTATTCGCATTACTGGGAGGTTTCCCTTCTCCTCCTGTACTTATAGGGTGCTGACATCATCAGTGTTTAGAAAGGGGAATGTGCATCCTGTGGGGAGGCAGACGCCAAGCACACTCTGGCTAAGCTGTCATTCCCTAGGGCAAACAGCCTAGTGTTGACCTCTACACCCATATGTTTAATTGTCAAATGCACATTATTTGTTGCTGATAGACTGTTTGCAGGTCTTTATTGCCATAGCATTCCCTGTTTGTATGAACATCTTGTGTATCTGTGGAAGATGTTTGCATATGGGAGGGATCCACTATATCACATATGTCTCTGTAGTCATTTAACTGTGTGCACTGGGCAGATTGCTGTAATGTGGTTGGTTCCTGGAATAACATGTACAAATACCAGATATGTGTGGCCAACTGCTAAACTGAGATTTGGCCTAAGTGTGTGAGCATGCCCAGTTCAGCCTTCCCATGGCATGTTGTCTGACATATGTCTCATTTATCAAAGTGTGTGAGCATGCCCAGTGTGAGCTTTCCATATCTTGAACTCTGCAGCCCACCACATTTGTGGATGAGTGTGAACTTCAAGAAATATCTCCCGTTTATGGTTGTGTGTTGTGTGTCATGTTGTGCAGTTACTGTCCAACTGCTTTGTGTGTGAACACAACAGGGATTATACTGTGCCTGCAGGGTTTGCATGGGATACTTTGCATATAGTGTACTGGTTCAGTACTTTGACTGTGGTGGACAATATCCTGGGCTTTAGTCCTATCACTGCTTTACATTTCCATAGTGAGCACAACAGCCTGGTTAGGGGCCAGTTGTGCACATCTGACCATGTTGCATTATGTTCAGATATGAACTACTTAAACCAGGCTTGTCCAACATTGGTAGTGTATTCCACAACATAGGTGTACATTTGCAAACACTAGCGATGTGCCCTAGGCCATTTCTAATGCTAGTCGGAGAGTGTGTTTGTCCTTTGACACAAATTGTAAGTGGAGTTTGCCATGACATATGTCATGGTTAGTATACTGTGCCTCTGTCTACCTGTGACATAACAGTGACACCCAGGGTAAAGCTACCATCTCCCATCTACTCATCAAGATTCCTCTTGAGGAGAATCGATGAGTGACTCTATGGATAGCCTGTACTGGGAGTTTACTCATGGGTGGGGGTGGCTTCTGTGTTATGGATCATGCAGTACAGCTTGTCCTATGTAAGTCAGTGCTGGGGTTCAGGTCTCTCATGTGCATAGCTCACTGCCATTCAGAGTGTACAAGGTGCAGCATGTTTACTGATACCAGCTTGGACATGGCTTTATACATCAGGCACAGCTTGCCTCTGGGTGGGCAGTATGGCAGTGTGTGTAGCTGCAGTTTGTTTAATCAGGCAACACATGGCATCTGTGCAAGCTCTTTGATACTCCTGGTGAGGTACTGTTGGGGACTTTACAGTTGATGGAGGTGTCTGCTGAGGTACATCCCACAGGGGCTATTGTAGTCAATTGTAACGCTGATGAAGGATGACTGCAGAGCCACAATGACCTCCCCTTATCTAGATCTGACAACCTACATGATTAGGTGGGTATATGGTATGTTTCTGTGAACACTGCAGCCACATGTTTGTTCAATGCAGGATATCACCTAGTGACCCCAGGTCTCTCATTACATGTTAAGTACGTAGGTTAACACCTATGTGGTAATTGGTGGGCACTTACTCTATATCCACAGGGCTGACTATACACTTTTCTGAAAATAGCTTGCTGACATGGCTATGGCACCAGCTGTCTGTTTCTATGTGGCCCTTTTGTGGGATGCTTGTGTCAGCTGGAGGGTCATATATGGTGAGCAGTTTGTAGTCCTCTGCAAACATGTTCAGACACAGTCCTTCCATGTTGCCCTGTACCTATGGGACATATATACCAGACGAGGGAGATCCCAGGACCAAGCCTTGTGGGATGCCAGTTATATCTGGTTTGTAGTCTGACATGGCTGCAGCATGTCTGACCATGTCTGTTCTGTCCTTGGTCTGGTTTGCAACCCCTCTACTGACATAGGGGTTTATATTTAAGCTGGTGAGCATATCTATAATGAACACATAGGGTATTGTATAGAAGCCTTTGCAAGGTCCAGCTACACTGTGTGGACCACACTGCCCTCATCAATGACCTTAATGACTGTTTCAAATGAGTCAAACATGTTTAGGGGCAGGATCTGCACTTAAGAAAGCCACACTGGGTAGGGTCCGGTGTCAGTAGGTCCCCAATATCTTTATGTCTGCGGTACATGCTGATCCTTTCCATAGCTGTGCAGACCAAGCTTCTCAGGATTCTGGGGTGGTAGTTTTCAGTATCCATTCAGGCAACACCTTTGTTGAGAAGGACCACTGTTGTTGTACACTGCTCTTTGGGTACATATCCTGTGGTAAGGCTGACATTGAGCAGTAGTGTGATTTGGCATTCCATTCGTCTTGGAGTCCATGTTGGACTCAGCCCAGGACACCATCTCATACCATTGCTGCTGTGTGTTTTGCTTTGTAGATGCTGGCTATTACCTCAGCATCTGCAATGTCAGGGGGCCAGCAGTCTGCTGGGATAGATATTTTGCATTCTGGGGGGGGGGGGGGTTTGCACTGCACCTGTCAGGATGTATGTTAGCAATGTGTGTGTGTGTTTGGTATGTTGTTTGTGATATCTGTGTGATTCAGAGCATATCTGTGAATTCCCAACACGGTTCCTACCATCAGTTGTGGAAGCCTTGGTATTATCCTTAGTGTCCTGTACAATTTGTATCTTCATAGGTTCATACTAGGCTATCCACCCTAGGGCATTTGTTAGCCTAGCCAGAGTGTGTGTGGCTTTCGTCACCCCTTGCTATGTGAATATTATGGCCATTTATGATTTGCTTTGCTGTGCCTCTGTCTGGACATGACACAGTGAAGACCCCCAGTGTAACTCTACGATCATCCATCCACTTGGCAAGATTCCTGTTGAAGAGTGTCAGTGACGGGCTCTGCCTAACATGGAGTGGGATTCTGTTCCAGGGTGTGGGGAGCCTCTGGGTTATGTATCTGTCCCTCCAGCACATCCTATTTCATTATGTGTTGAGGTTGACATCTCTCACTCTCACAGCTCCGATGGCTTTGAGTTTTCTGGGGTGGAGCATGTCCATTACTCCTGTGTTGGACATGGCCTTGTACAACAGGCATGCAATGCCTCTGTGTAGGCAGTATGTGACTGCATTCAGCTGGGGTGGCTACAGCCAGGCAGCATATGACATATATTTGAGACACTTTATCTTCTTGGTGAGGTACCTTTGAGGTTTTCCTAACTGCTGCAGGTGTCAGGTAAGGTACATCCCATATGAGGCATTGTACTAGATTATGGGTGTGATAAGAGAACAGTATAGGGGCACAATGACCTCTGTTGATGTAGATGTGAATCCTTTCATGATACGGTGTCCAATGTAGACAGTCTTCCTAGCCACATTGGCAATGTGAGTGTCACATAACAGGTTACTGTCCACTTGTGTCCCTAGGTCCCTGATTACTCCTTCCATATGTAATGGTTTACCACCTATGTGGTAATTTGTGAGTACCTTGTTTAGTATTTGGTGGGACATTCATACTGTCCAGTGTCTTCAGGATGGCTGGGTGGGGTTCCTGTATGTGAGGGTGTGGTCTGTAGCATGCTACAGACTGCACACCAGTCTTGCCTACGGTTAGTTGCACATGGGTGGACTCTAATGCCTTGTGCATTGTCAGTTACCTGGACGTATGGGTGTCTGTGCTGAATATGGATACTCACCCTCCTTTTATGTTTTGTTCCAGGTTTTGGGGCCATGACGCATGATGTGTGGTATAACCTGGTAGTGCTGGTGTGCTGTCAGGAGGCTTGCAGCAGGTTTCTGTCACTGCACAGACATCGATGTTCTCCATACTGGGGATGGCCTCGGGAGCATGCATATTGGGGTTTACACATCTGGCATTGGTCAGCATTACCCTTATGTTTCTTTCCACTTATGTTTTGTAGGGTGGTGGGTTAGTCTTTTCAGCCTTGCCTACGAAAGGCTCTATGGAGGTGGCAAATGCCTTATCCAATATCCAGACGCCCAGGGGTAACAGGTGCAAGCCATCCCTGGAACAGCTGCATGGCTTGTCAAGCATGACATCCCAAGCAGACAGACATTGGATCCCCTTGGAATGACACCAGTAATTGTGCCACTTGTTATAACTGATCATTCCGTGTTTGTACTGTGGCATAATTCTTGGTGAGGGTAGGATGCTGCAAACGGTCAGTGTCATACCGGCCTGGACTACATAATCAGAGAGCTCATCTATGTCTCTTTTCATGTAGTCCGGGAAGGTACATCTCAGGTCATTCACACCAGCATGGACTATGACTGCATCATATTTCTACTTGCTTTGGGGTGACCTGCATACTTGTGTTATGTGGCGTATTGTGGCAGCCTACAGGCAGCTTACTGTACCCTTTCCCTTGTTCAGTCTGGTGTGCGTGACAGCAGTGTGTCTCGCTATGGAGTCACCTATTACAACTGTATCAGGCATGTTGTTTCTCCTTCTGGCCTGTGACTGTTTGGCACACCAGCTTTGTGTACTATGTGTTGCATGTGCTATGTTTGGAGGTTGTTTGATTGGGTGTCTGCTTTGGAGGCCTCTGTTGGTGTGGTGTGTTTGTGATTCGGGCCTCCGGGAATGTTTTTCTGTGTTTATGTCTTTGGTTTGCAGTTGTGATAGGTCTATGTGGGACTGGGTTTGTGGTGTGTGTGGTTACCTTCTCCTCCTGACTAGTTTTGGGAGTACTGAGTTGTGGGAGCTCAGCCTCCAGTTTGGATAGATGGTTGCATCTCTCACATATATTTGTATTTCTTGGGGGGAGTTGGGGGTTGTCTGTGTACTTGGGGCAGGTGTAACATTGCCTCAAGATTCACAGATTCAACCTGTCGTGGCTGGCCTTAGTGGATTGTATGTGTGGACATATTTTATTGCCATACTACTGATCAGTGATTACTTCATTTTTTATGTTTGCTCTATCATGTAGCAGCTTCCTCATTCTCTTGCATGGTTTGGTTTTGGCTGGTGTCCACCATGCCAGATGCCTGCGTGTATGGCATTGTGTCTTGTTTTAATTTAGGATTGCATAATCCAAGCATTCTTGGCAGTGTTCATGGAATGGCTGTATTACAGGTTCTGAGGTGTGGCCCATATTTTGCACCTGCACAGGACCTTTAATGGATTCCACATCAGTTTGGAGGAGTGCAAATATTGCTTTACACATGTTTTTCACTGTGGTTTTCTGGCCAGGGACTGTGGTCAGGATTTGTATATCCAGTGTGATTACTCTATGGTCTGGTTTTACCAGTGAGCAATACACTTCTCATCTTGCCATCCAGTACCCATGTTGCTGATTTGATAATCAAATAATATAATGATAATTTGCATCACATCCAGTATGCTTACCCCTCTTGTGGGAGTGATACGTTGTTCCTGGGCATTTTGGTTTATGGATTCTATGAACTTTTGTCCTACAGTGTTGGGGCTAGTATAATGCTCCCAGTCTACGTCTGGGTATTTTCAGTCACCCAATATAATGTGGTTTGGAGGACTTGATATATTCATGTATTCCAGCATAGGCCAGGTGCAGTTCCTAGTGTTGGGACAGTAGTCTGTAGCAGGCTATAAACTGGGGGGCAGTTTTAGCCACTGTTACTTGACCATGGCTACTCCATGCTGCTTCTTGTTGTGGGACCAACATGGGGGTGTGGTTATCGTTGACAATTATTGCTAGTCACCCTCCTTTTGTAGCTTGTTCCATGTTTTGAGGCTGTACAGCACAGTATGAGGTGTAACCTGGTAGTGTTAGGGTGCTGTTGTGAGCCTTGACCCAGTTTTCTGTTACAGCACAGATATCAACATTCCCCATACTGGGTGAGTTTAGACTGCATGCATCTTGTTGTTTCAACTTCTGGCATTGGGTAGCATTACATCTAGGTTCTTATCCCTTCTGATACCTATGGAGGTAGGTTTGTGTTTTGAGCCTTACCTATTCAGGGCACGCTGTGGGCAACAACAGCCTTTGCCAGTATCCATACAGCCTGCACTGATAGGTGCACGCCAGTCCTAGCAGGTGGAGCATCATGTCATGCTCAGCATGTCATCCCAGGCTGGCACACATTGGATCCCCTTTGACTAACTGCGATACTTCAGCCAATTTATGCACTTGATCATCTCATTGTCATATTGTGGCATGATGCTTGGTGAGGGTAGGATGTTGGTCAGGGTCCTCAGATGTGCATATAGTACATGGTGTTACATTACTTAACACATGGTATTCATGCCTCAGGTGGTGCTGCAGGGCTGCCTCTGTCGGATGCACATATTACACTCCCTGGTACATGTTTGTGAGCAGGTCATGTCATTTTAGGCATCCCTGTTATTATTTGAGTGAGTCAGAGGGGGTATCATTCCCAGGGTTCCTACTGAGCCAGTGTATGTGCTATGCGTTGCCTCTTTGCCAAGGCCAGGGCATACTGGGCACGCCTCCTTCTGCCTACTGGGGCAGGCTCAGGTTGTTCCTCCTCCGAGTCACGCTCTGCCTGTGATGGCCTTGGCAATGGGGGGGGGGCTGTTTGGCCCAGCCCTATGCTGGTCCTGCTGCAACTGTTTTCGCAGAATCATATTATGTAGCATAGCACATACCATGACAATTTGGGTACATGTAGTTGGTGTGTACTGCAAGGCTCCACCAGATGTGTCCAGACACCGGAACCGTGACTTGAGCAGCCCAAACACACACTCTATTACATTAAGTGTTTGTGCGTGTGCCTCATTATGGCGTTCCTGTTCAGGTGTGTGTGCGTTTCTGATGGGTGTCATCAGCCACGGCTCCAGTGCATAACCTGCATCCCCCACTAGGTGTCCATGTGGGATGTCCCCATTGGCAAATGTCTGGTACAGCTGCATCAAATGCCAGATGTGGGAATCATGGTAGCTCCCAGGGCAGCCAGCACACACATTCATTATTATGCCCTGGGCATCACACACGACCTGGCAGCTGATGGAGGGGAAGCCCTTGCGGTTAATGTAGGCCCTACCACGCTCACCAGCTGGTGCTTTGATGTGTATGTGCGTGCAGTCTATTGCACCCACTACCTCAGGGTATTCCGCTATTTGCTGGGAGACGCCAATACCTCACGGGCATTGGGGAAATATACATAATCACTGACATGTGCTGACATGGCATCCAGGAACTGGTGCAGTACCCTGGAGGCTAATGCCTGTGATATCCCCATCATATCACCAGTTGGTCTCTGGAAGGTACCTGTTGCTAGCATTCTTAGGCCAACACATACCTTGGTTTCCACTGGGATGGGTTCCCCTCTGTTGGTTCTGTGTGTGAAGTGTGGCCTGCACAGCTCCACTATTTGCTGCAGGAGGTCTCTGTCCACTCTATAGCGCTCTACTATCTCCAGCTCATGTAACCCGTGGTAGGTGACCCTGGGCCTGTACACTCTTCTCCGTCTCCTCACTGTGGGTTGTCTGGCACCATCTGCATTGTCACCACCCTCAGCAAGTCACCTATGTCTCATTATGACAGCTATGGCAGCCCCTAACATTTCTGTTCTGAGTTCAGCTTTTTCAGTTTTCACTTCTAATAGCTTACTCCTGTCTTGCAGTGTCTCTTGAGAGAAACATCTTGCACTGCTGTTTGCAGATTTTTAAGTGTTGGGCTGAGCTACTATTCTGCCTGTGTAATTGCCTGCTTCTAATTGTTTTCACCTGCTAGCTCCAGCAGTATTCCCTGCTAGCTTCCTACTAAATCTGTTGCTTCCTTTTTCCTTTCTGTTTCCTCAGGGGGGAGCAGCGTGTATACCAGCAGAAACACGCTCACAGTGGTTTACACACACGCACACATGCTTACACGGTTCAGAATCTACTTATTCAGGTTAAAACGCGTGCACATCCGCGCAAACAGCGTTAAACATCTCCCAACACGCTCCCACATGCTCAGTCTGCCTTACACGCGCGCACACTGTCCTACTCGCGCTTCATGGCGCATTGCGCATGCACGCCCAGCAAGAAACTTTGGTGTAGGCAACAGTGTACACCTTCCATTTCTTGACTTTCCCATGCTTATGTTGTGGCACTCCTCTTTCCATGATATGTGTCTGACATATGTCATCTAACTTTCACCTCCAATGAACTGCATTTCTTTCTGCCATTCCCCCCTGTGATGTCACCTATCTCCTACTCTGTTCCTCCCCCTTCTGTAACTCTTACACTACTCAGAATGTGCTCATTTGCTATGTGACAGTGGAATTCAGTATCCTAACACTCATTTGCATCAGACTGCCTACTAATGCTTAGTTACATCTCTTAGATTCAGCTTCCCCCCTTAGCAACCACTAAACAGTGGCCATGTTGTTTTTGGTCTGCTGGTCCCTACATTGTAAATCCATGTATTGTATAAAACCCACATTTGTGGGTTTATAACCTTCATTTTTATGTTTTATACAGCACAGCCCGTTTGCGCGGGGCTGCGCTGGGTTTAAACATCGCCGAAAAAAAATATATATTTTTATTACTTTTGCATCAGGTTACCTTGCCAATGGCCACATATTTGGCCATTGGCATGCTGCCTGACACATATGCACCCTTTATTTGGAGCTGACATGGCTCCATTGTGGTTTTTGCAGAAACGTACTCAGTTGTCAACTGAGTACATTTCTGCAGCTAAAACGGCTCTTACACAGGCTGTTTTGGGCTTCCTGGATCGCTAATCAACCTCATTTGCATGCTATTCGGCTGCAAGTGAGGTGATTAGCTTATCCACACCCACTCCATGTAAGAGACGTTTTAGCTGGTCTCGTACACGAACTTTGGGCTGTTCCTGGATCGCGAAGGCTGCATGGAGTCTTACACTACTCTTAGACTCCGTGCAAGCCTTCGTGAATCCTGCCCACTGTGTCTAGGCTTGGGATTTTCCATTTAGGAACATTTCTTAATTTTTGTTTCAACGTCTCTGGCCATTTCATATCCTCTCCATTTGAGGTCCTTACTGTTTCATTTAATTCTTCTATCCATTCAGCATCTTTATTATGTTACACAAGCTCTTTATAAATATTTCTCTCCAAAAATCTGGCTATTTCTTCTCTATTGCTGGTGTTTCTATTCCTTTTGTTTCCCAGGTCTCTCTAAAATTTATGGGCCGTCAATGAATTGCGTATTTTCTACTTTTCCTTTATATTTATTTATCTATGCAGATATCTTTAGTTTATTATTTGCAGTAGTGCATGATAGATCCTGGTCTGTTTTAATACTGCATGTTGCTTTTACCATGTCTATCTTTGTAAGTATTTTTGTTCATGTGTTTCATCTTCTACATTCTTCTAACAATGACACTTCTTTGTCTTAACTGCTTTACAGTTTTCTCTATTTGATGCTTCCATGGGGACATTTTATTTCTTCCTTTCCTTTCCCTAATTGCTCTATGTTTTTGAGGCAAGACTTTATCTGTTATTAACTTACGTGCACAGTAATTTATCCTATTTATTTCTCTTCATAGTCCCGATTACTATGTCCATCTGTTTTATCAAATGTTTAACATTTTATGTTTTATTTATTTTTTGTAATTTTTTTCTTTCATTAGTGTTAATACAGCTATCCAGCTCTATTAAATTAAGCAGCTTTTCTCTTAGTTTCCTGCAGGCATTCTACAGAAAGTTCCAGAACATCTTCCTGTGATATATGTTCAGATGCATCATGCATCATTTGCTGCTCCTTCATATGGGAATTCATTGGTCCATCACTCTGCAACATTGCCTGCATCAGAGTTGTCACTTTTTTTCTGCTCCTTCCCTTGCTGTGCAACTGCAACTGAACATTTGCACCCATTTCCTACAGAAGGTTCCAGATTATCATTTGACAAATATTCTGATGCCTCCCACTCCACCTGTTTCAGGTTAATTTGGGACTCATTGTTTCATCATGTTGTTACGTAACTTGTACTGGATTTTCTATTTCGCAGATAATCCATGACTTCAGTTTCTATTTGTTTAACTTTTACCTTAATAAACCTCTTTTTTATATTCCCCTTTTTTTCCCTCACTTTTAGTATTGTGAAAATTTCCATAGCTGAGTGTATTTGACTGCATTTTTCTTCAAATATCTTTAGATCTACTTTTTTGTATTGATTAGTTTGACTTTCTCCTTTCCATAAATACTGCAGCATATCAGATCTCTTTTTCTTTCCCATGTCCATGTTTCTTTTCTATACCTTTCAAAAATCTAAGGGTTTGTTCTTTATATGTTCACACTTCTGTTGCTTCTTCTAGACAGTCCAAAGTGTCTGTGTCTATGTAAGGTTTTTCATGAATCTGTTATATCAACAAACAGAAATTTTTATTTGAAACTTTTGACAAATTTTCTTTCCACTAATTTCTCTTTTAATCTTTCTGAATATATTCTAATCTGGAAATTCTGGGTTTCTTGCATAATAGTAACAATACATAATTTTTTTCTTATCCTCAATAGTCCACTCTATCATCTTTATGGCGCTTTTTTGGACTGCCATTTTTTTTGTCTACTACTGCTTCCTTCTACAATACAGGGGTAATTCCACATTGTAGGAATGTTTCTGTGTTTTGAGGATTCTACACTGCCATTTTTCCAGCCCTGGTGCCAGTGTGCACACTAGGATTGGGCACTTTTTTTTATCCTGGCACCTGTACACCCAGTTGTCCTTTTTATTTTTTAACTTACCTCTCTGTCCATGATATATGCTATATAAAAGAAACAGTCTATATATCAGTGATATTTTGTGAAAACAGGAACTACTAT
The DNA here is from genome assembly GCF_019279795.1 of Protopterus annectens. NCBI lineage: Eukaryota > Metazoa > Chordata > Ceratodontiformes > Protopteridae > Protopterus > Protopterus annectens. The sequence goes on from NC_056746.1 coordinate 456,273,449, forward strand.
ATGAAGGTACTCATGAAGACTTGAGGATGAATTTATTTCCAGCAATACTACTTTGCTTTTCTTGCTGATTTCACCATGTCTCCATTCATATCCATGATCCAATATGAATGAGAGAAGAGTTCTATAACTTTCTTTTGAGGAAAGCCCCAAATAAGCTGTTTCAAAGAAGGATCAAAAATCCTGTGTGGGAAAAGTTTCTCTTTAACTTTTACCTTAATAAACCTCTTTTCTATATTCCCCTTTTTTTCTCATTTTTAGTATTGCGAACATTTCCATAGCTGAGTGTATTTGACAGAGAAGCTACTTCCTGTAACATCCTGACTTCATAGGTTTCAATGTCGGACCACAAGGCCAATCAGCAGCATTCACTAAATGGAGACAATATGGAGAGGTATGGACGGAGGGATGGTTGAGATAAACAGAAGAACATGGATACATCATTATGATAACTGCATAACTTTCACATCCAGTGTTGTCTTTTCTGTCTAGTCTCCACCCCCAGCCAGTAAAACCCCATGTAGGCACTGGGAGAGAATATTTTTCAATATGGTAGAACCAAAAACATCTCTAGACCTAGAATGAATGTCCAGTTTGTAATGGGACACAAAGATAGGAGTGTATGAGAGGTATGAGTAGCTGCTGCAGAAATCATCATTGAAGTCTCCAATAAAAAGGTGGTCAAAATAGCTACTGTTCTCTTGGAATAATCTCTAGGTTTCAAAGACAAAGATATTCCTTTCAAACAGTATGCAAAATAAATACAATTGGAGAGCCATCTGGATAGGGTCACTTTGGAAACAGGTTTTACCTTTGAAAAGAATATAAAAAAGTTGGTCAGATTTTCTGAAACATTTGGTTCTGCCTGAATAGAATCTCAGTTGTCTATGCATATCAAAACAATAAAGCAAACATTCACCTTTGTTGTTAAATTTGGCAAGTGAATGGGCTGATTCAAATTAAGACTCTGAAGTGACTGTGGGCAAAAAAGGAAGAATTGGTCAGTAAGGTAACACTATCCTTATGAAAAATCAAGCAAGGGGGAACACAGGACAATGCTTGAGGTTCAGATACTCTTCTTGCTGACATCAAGCCACCAAAAATAAAGTTTTCCATGTCAACAATTTTAAGGGTACTGTGGCTGAAAGTCAAAAGGAAGATCTAGTAAGGAGATGCAGAGAAAGGTCCCAAGGAGGCACCAGGCCTGTAACAGGTGAGTGTATTAAAAAAGTACCCCACAAGAAGGTGTTCAGAAACTTAACAGCTACCACAGGAGTATTATCCATGCCAATGTGAAAGTCAGAAATGGAGGCCATTTGAACCCTTATGGTAGAATAGCTTAAACCAAAATGAAAAAGACCAGCCAAGATGTCCAGAATGACAACTAATGGATCAGAAATAAATGATCTATGTCCTTGGAAGAAGCACAAATAGAAATACACTTCCATTTACAAGTTTAAACCTTCCTGACAGACAGTTTTTGGGAGGATGATAGGATTTGAACAATGCTCTTAGATGGCTTGGGATTCTTGGCTATCATCAGAATTGGAGAAACCATGTGGTTAGCTTGAGGGAGTGAAGGTTTGGGATGGATAATCTGCCAGGATGAAAAATAAGACCATAGGCCAGGTCTAAAACCTGGGCAGGTGAAGCAGGTAAAGCCAAAGGAAGGCGAGCCAAACATGATGAGGTGAGAATGGGCAATGAGGATGATAGTAGCTCTGCAATGGTCTTCTGAAGAAACCTGATTATCAAAGGTGTCAGGGGCTATGTGTACAGAAGTCCTGGGAGCCAAGCATGCAGAAAAGCATACCAGGGTGACTGTCACTCTGTTGGGATCAGGCCATAAAAGGTGCTGCACTTTGTGTTGGACAGGGAAGCAAATAGGTCACAGCAGGGAGTGCCCCCAGAATCTGAAAATCTGTGTTGCTATAAGAGTTCAGGGACCACTCATGAGGAAGAATCTTCCAGCTCAGATTGTCTGCTAGGATGCTGAATTTCTCCAAGATATCCACTGCAATCAAAAACTGGTGAGAGGACATTATCCAGTTCAAAACCCTCATGCCCTCTCAACACAGGGGATAAAACTGAGTTCTTCCCTGCTTGTTCAGATACCACACTACTTACGTGTTGCCTGTCTGGATGGCAGTCACACCCTTGATGAGGAGGTCCTGAAAAGCCTGGAACACTAGGTATCTCCAAGATACTGATGTGAAGATTGACCTTGTACCACAACCAGGTTCCTTGGACATCTTCCCTCCAAAATGCACCACCACCTCCACTACAGAAGGGCAGCATCTGTAGTTATTGTGGCCTGCAAATGGGGGAGAACAAATGGTCAAGCAGTGATGACCAGTGGGGATTCCAACCACCAAATGTGATGATGACAAACATTTGTTAGAGCCACTGGAAAATTTATAGATGTGTTAGATACAGCCTCTTAACTACTACAGTTGACTTTAATACTCTCATGTGGAACCTCACTAGAAGTACCAGAGAACTAGATGTGGCCATGTGTCCAAAGAGATAAAGCACTGAAGTGGCAGAAGGTTTGTGAACCTGCAGGATAGCAGAGGTTTGTAGACAAAGAGAATTCAGTCTTGATAATGGTGATGTGGTTGTCTGAATGACCATATCCAAATGGCAAAACAATAAATTCTCATACCTGAACAAGTTCCAGGCTGGGCTTTTTATAATTCACTGTTATGCCCAAGAACAGACACAGCTGGAACAAGGAATATTGGGCATCTATTAGGAATACCTTCATGGAAGAAGTCAGGTGCCAATCATCTAGGTAGGGAAGGACCTAGAAATCCTGCAGTCCAAGCCAGGCTGCCACAACTGCCATGCATTTGGTGAACACCCAGGGAGCTGTGGTGAGACCAAAACGAAGAGCCCAAAATGAATGGCCCCTAGCCAAAATCACAGAAACCTCCCGGAATGTCTGACTAGTTTTATATAATGGTACGTATCCTTGAGGTGCAACAAGCACATCCAGTCATCCTTCTTTATCAGACGCAGAGAGGACTGCATGTAACCATCCGGAATTTCGTCCGTTTGACAAATTGGCTCAGTTTGCTGAAATCCAGAATGTGTCGGAGGTCCTTGTTTTTCTGCAATACTAAAAAGAATCTGGAATAGACCCTGGATGCTCATTGGTCTGGTGGGACTTCTTGGATAACTCTGTTGATAAGCAGTTTCTAGATTTCTACTGCTGCATCCATTCACTAGTGGGGTGGTACATATATAAGGGATTTTTGGGAGTCTTTGGGAGTGAAGAAAAAAGGGAACTGTATAACCTCTGGAAATGATTCTCAACACCCATGTATGTGCTGTGATGGTCTCCCCAAGCTTTTTGGTGGAAAGCCAGGTGACTCCCAACTGCCTCCAGAGTGCAGCCATCAGACAACCCTTCAGGGGAGCTGGAGCAGCCTCCCTGAGAAAACCCTGTCATAGGTCTGATTCTGCGGACCACCAGTGCCTTGTGGGTAGTATCCATTATAGTTGCCCCACCACCACCACCACTGGTGGAACCTTCACTAGCAGTGTCATGGAAAGGTTGTTGCACTTTATGAAAAAAGATGCTTTCCACCCTTCTGGTTGCTAAAAAAAAGGACCAATGAGGGATAGAGAAGTGAACTCCAATGGCAGGTAGTGTCTTTCCTTCCTGCTCACTCCTAATCAGGGTCACTTTGACCTTTGGGAGAAATAAGGAAGAAACATTGAAAGGAGTATTAAAAAAGGAGGGTCTATCTTACATCATCAAATGCTTAAAAAAGCGAATGATGATTAATTGACCCCATTTAAACAAAAGCTTACAATGTCAAAACCTCAGAACAGTGATTTTTTTCCAAGGGAAAAAATTGCTGTTCCAAAAAAAAAAAAAAAAACAAATTAAAAAAAAAAAAAAAACCTTTAAAATATTATATAAAGTGGGGGGCTTTGGCCCCCACACACCCCCTACTTAAATATACCAACTCCAAGATCGCATTATAGTGCCAAAAACAGCAAAGTAATGGAAGCAGCCAAGCAAATGCTTTCCCAGGGAAAGAATTTGCTTAAAAGCCGCTTCGCTATTTTGCCTTTTCATTCTTTTATGTTCGATCAAGACGCATTCGACAGAATGAGTCTTCAGTCATGTGATAGGAACCCAAAAAAGGATACTTGAAGGAGTCCTTAAAATTACACAAATGCATCAGGACATGACGAAGCTGATGCCTGTCACTCGGAATGTTCCATCAGCTGCATTAGACTACAACCTCATGGTGATGTTGGATATGGAGTGTACAGTAGACAACTGAGCCTCCAGAGTGTTCTGAGCCTCTGGAGGCTGTGGAGTCTTAATGACCTTTGATCCTTCATTGACAAAGTCTCACTGAAGTCTAGTCAAATAGGCAAGATAAGTCAATGCACACAGAGCAAAGCTGGCTGAAGCATACTTGTGCATTCCCATGCAGTCCTAGATCCAAGACTCCCTATTGGGTGGGTGAATCAACAAACTTCCTTCAGAGATGCCCTTTTTGGTGGCACTTGCAACTCCAGTGAAGGAGGTTTAGTGGTCCCTTCCCCCATGCTGTTTCAACTTAAGCAAATCACCAAAGGAAGCATTTTAATGGGAGATCTTGGAGAGCCATCCCCTTTGTGAAGGTCATTGTCCTCAATGAAGGATTCCTCTGGGGAATCAAAGTGCTTTCTCTTGCACATGTTATTTCCCTGCACCTCCCTAAGTTGGGGACCAAGTAGAGACACAAAAGGAACAGGGTGCCCTAAATGCAGAGAAACCTGATTACCCAATGATGCAGGTTGTTCTGCTGGAAAATGATATGGATCTGCAGGCACTGAGGGATAGAAAAGGAGGGCTGGATTACATGCAACTGCCAAAGCTCCAGGATCCTCTCCATGATGTTGAAAGCCAAAGACAAAGTCAGGACCCAAGAGAGTCACCAGTGGCAATTTGATTGGTTCTGATGTTGAGATCAGAGCCAAGCTGTTGAGAGCTATAGCACCCAAGGGCAAGGATGACTTTGAGACCTGGAAGGTTAACCCCAACCCTGGAACACCAGAATGAATGCTTGGCTGCAAGGCACACCTCTCTCTAACACCAGAATCAAGAATGCCAAGGATGGAGTCAGCACCTGAGGTGGCCAAGCCACCAGAGTCATCAGGAGGGAGGGTAGTATGGTTGATCATGTAAATCCCAGAGCCGGGGGAACAAGGGGGAGGGGGTAGAAGCACTGGAAACCGAGACATAATGCTTCAGAAATGAGGAGGCTGGGATGATACCTAGTTGCATCTGGGTCTGTAAACAGATTTACATCAGTTGTAATGGTTCCAGATACAAAGGCTTGAGGCTCCTGACAGACTGACCTGACAGACCTAGATAAAGAGGCCACCAATGGTGGCTTGGATGATCTTTTAGTGGTCATCAGATCCAATTAACAGATTCAAAAGGGGGGAGATCAGACCTAAAGAGGAGAGGGGGAAAATCCTTGAGAAAATTCAGCAGGAGGAACAGGGTAAAAGGGAGACTGTAGTCTGCCCAATGAGGGACTTGGTGCTCTCTGGGCAGGAGAGTTAAAAGACTCTGACACCAACAGCACTTGAGATTGGGGCCAAATCAGCATCAACAGACCCAAAGGGGTCTATGTCAGGGGCACTGAAGGGTGGTGAACCCTCAACTCCAGCTGTCCCTCAGTAAGCAAATAGGATAATTTGCAATCCTCTCTTTCTTTATCATGAGACTCTGACTCCTTGTCCCTTGATCTATTCTTCTCCCACTTTTCAGTCTTCTTGCTCTGGGACACAGAGGAGGAAGAAGCAGTAAATGGTTGAAACATTCCCTTTACAACAAATTTTGCCAATCTTTTGTTGCAGGCACAATCACCAAAGGTGGCACACACTTGGAATTTAGTAACAAAATAGGCAGTGCACAAGAAATAAATAGATTTACTGTGGACATTCTACAGATGCAGTTTATGACCACATGAGATACACTTTTTGAACCCCAAAGCCTTTTCTATGATCTGGGAAATCAACTCTACAGTAATAAAGCTCCAAGAGAAAAACATATAGATAGCTGCCTACCTACCTAGGAAAAACATGCACACACTAGAAAAAGCTTATCAAATAATATCACCTATATATTTAAATACCTGATATTAGTATTATAACAAACTCTTTTTTAAAGCACAAATGAGGAAATGGCAAGTTAAAGTACTTTGTTACAGGTTAAAGGCGGGAACACCAAAGCAGAAAAATACTACAAAACAGAGAAAACTACCACAGCCACTACACTTATCCTAAAACACTACACCTAACTTTAATCTAAAGATATCACTACTACAGGCAGAGGAAAAAGGCAACATTTTTCATAAAACTATTGAAAAATGGATAGTAGACAACGCAGCTCTCTTGAAGACAATCTTAACATGAAAGCGGCAAACAAGATCAGGGGAGAGATTGTTAGAGTAGGGCATTGTGGGTACAAGATGCAGAAAACTTGAACAGAAGACTCTGAAAAGGCAGAGATCTGAGTCAGATGAGATATTCTACAGGTTGTGACGAGGTGGAAAATAGTGTAACAACTTACCATAACAGTAGATGTTCAAATGATCACTGCTCTAGTAGCCTTAGCTATACAGGTTATAACCTGCCTAGAATATAACAGAAGGCCAGCTTCTAAAGCTTCAGGGCACCTTCCATTCCACCAAACTGTCAGGCAGCTTGAACTGAGCTAAATAAAAGAGAAGTTTGGGCAGCAAGCCCTTCAGAGTTTTCTTGCCAACAGAGAGAGGGAAGCTTGGACATCACTTTAGGTATAAAAGAAGGATTAGCTCTCAAGAGAAGCCCTGTCCCTGTGGAAAAGGAGATGCAGTTTGACTCACCATATGAGCCAGCAACTCAGATACCCTTCTTGCAGAGTTCACAGCAATCAGTAACACTGTTTTTCATGGTAAGAATCTCAAGTCAGTGAGGTTATCTGGCTCAAATGGAGCAAGTGTTAGCATCTCCAACACAAAATTAAGATCCCAAGCTGGGGGGATCAGTTTTCTTGGAGGCCTGTAATTCAAAATCCCTTTCAAAGACATTTTGACATAACCATGCACTGACAGAAGAGGATACATGGGCAGACATAAAATGGACGATAAATGAATCTTGACAAAGGAGTAGGAAAGGCCATAGGATAGCAAATCACACAAATACTGTAAAACCAGAGAACAACTACCCTTGAATGGGTGCTGGGTATGTTAGCATCAAATGGAAAACCCTTTCCATTTGTTAATATATGATTTTCTAGCAGTAGGCTTTCTTGTCTCCACTAGTACTTGCTGTATGTCCTCAGTAAAGAGGCGCCTAAAAGGAATTAAGACTATCATACAGATCATCAAATTAAGCTGATTTGTGTCAGGGGTGTATCAAACACTCCTGCTCTTGTGTGAGTAGATCCAGTCTTGTGGTAACTGCTCCCAGCCATTTCCTAAAAAAGGGAGAACCATGGTTGCTTGGGCCAGAAGGGCATCACCACAATGATCCTTGGGATTCCTTCTGAATTTTCAGAAGTACTTGGACATTAGTGTAAAGGCTGGAAAAGCATATAGGAACATTCTTGTCCAAGAAAAAGTAAAGAAATGTCATCTATCTTCCAGGTCTTCTTACATGGAGTCCTGGCAAAGAATCTTACCAAATGAGTATTCAGAGAGAAGTCAAGCAAATCTACTTGAGGAGCAGCCCACAGATGGATCAATTTTTTGGAAGACCCCTTCCACCAATCTAGTTCTCATTCATGAGGATCTGCAGTTGTCCTGCACAGCTTGCCTGGCACACAATTTTGATTTGACTGAATGTAAGATGCCTGTAGAGTGAGAATGTTCTGTGAAGCTATAGCCAAAGCTAACATGGCTAGTCTGCAGAGAGGGCATGACCTAGCTCCCCTTGCTTGATGATGTACTACATGACTGTGGTATTGTCTGTAACAACTTGAAGAGGTCACAAGTACCAAAGATGATTCAGAGAATTGAGTGCCTTAATTAAAGCAAGCATCCCTTTTATATTTGTATGCTAGCATCTGTCCTTGGTATTCTACACAACTTGCATTTTTATTCCTCCTAAAACTGCACCCCAAGAAAAGTGATGTGTCTGTGGTGACTGACTACTTTAGAATAGGGAGGGAGAAATGGGGACCTAGATTTAGGGATAAGATAACAGGTGACCCAGACATACAAAACCTTAAGAGACGCTTGAAGTCTGGATGAATAGGAATGCAATAAGAATTTATTTTCATCTAGTGTTAACAAAAAACTTGAAAGAAGAAGTAGAGGTAACATGTTGTGAAGGGACAGCATTTTGAATTTGTGCATCATCATAAACAGGTTTAGGAAAGAAAGATCAAGAACCAGTCTCCAAGCATTTTCTTTCTTTGGCACTGAAAACATCCTTGAATAAAACCCTTTCCCCACCTGGGAAGGGGAAATCGGTTCTAGCATTCCCTGGGACAGTATGTGATTAAATACAGGTAGAAACAAAATAATTTGGTCTGAAGGATGAGGAATTAACCCTTGGAAAGGAGGGATTTCCTCCCACTGCTATCTGTAACCTTGATGAATGATTCTCAGAATCCATCTGTTGAAAAGTATCTGTTTTTGAAGAGAAAAGTGGAGTTTCAGACTTTCAGGAAAAAAAAAAGAGTGCTCCAAGGTGGGGAGGTGAGCAAAGCCTCTTAAAAGTCATTCTGATTCATTCGACTGTCCTTGACTTTTAGGATTTTACAGAATTCTTCTTAGAACCCCCTTGCCATTTCTTCTTAAACATCTGTTTACCTGCATTTTGTTGAGATTATTTTGTTTCTTACCAAAATAGGATGAGTAGTTAGAGAATCCCTTGGAAAATTAAGAAAAGGAGGTTTGAATAATCTTAGAGATTCCTATATCACATAACCCCTTTTTCATCACATCTGCAGCAGAGGGCCAAAAATTAAATCTCTGTCCAAAGAAGACTGTAATATCTCATTTCATCATCATCTGAGAGGTTCTGCAAACACAACCATGCAAAACTCCACAAAACAGTACCAGTGACCATACCCCTTGAAGATGTATCAACAGAGACAAACATACACTGTATGCAACAAGTAGTGAATGAATCAATAGAAGAAATTTAATTACATAAAGAAGATTTTTCCTCGTAAGAAGAAATTGCAGGCAGGACATTCCTAATATTTTCACAATTAAGTCAGGACAAACCTTATCATAACAGCCTGTCAATTCAAAATTCTGAAAATCAGAGTTGCAGAAGCATACACATTTTTCCCATAGTTATCAATAATCTTCCCATCCTTGTCAAAAATAGTAGGATTGGAATTAACTTAGTGTTTAGTAGCAGAAGGATTAACTAAAGCTACAGCTATTGGATCATGTTTGGGAATAGTGAATAAAAAATAAAAGACTAAGAAACTTTACACATCCTATCTGCCTTTTTAGGGGCAGCCGTCTGCCTGTCAGGAAAACTGCAGGCAGTAATGCACACATCCTCTAAAGTTGACAGAACTGGAGGAATGGGTGCACGTTCTGGAAATTCCTTCTGTAAAAGCTCATAGTATTTTCTTAGTGACTGAGAAACCTCTGTGTTCTCCCAAAGTAAAAAATGGCAAATTCTAGAAATTGTCTCAGAGAAAGAGCCCCCACAGGGAGATTCAAAAACTGAGTATTCTGAGTCTGAATCAGAAATCTGAGGAGAAAAGCCCATATTCTCCTGTACAAATTGGGAATCTTGAATTCCTTCACCAAAGGAAACTATTTTACACGAAGTATGAATAGCATGAATTAAACCCTGAGCCAGACCCAGCAAACTACTTCTGTCTAAGAAAATTTGAGGAAGAGTAGATACATATTTAGTTTGTTGTTTTTTTTTTGTTTCTGTTTTTTGTACAGGAAAATCCAACCAGCAGAGTTATTACTGGCAGCAGCATCTTCCCAAGGGATGGCCACAGCATTCTGACAAAAAAGTGAAGCCTTCTTGGTTCCCTCTCCCAGGGATGACAAGAGTAGCTCTCTCTTGCCCTTTGAGAAAACCACAACAGCTGCAGAGGATGTGGCTAACCCCAGGTCCATAGTGGCTGTAGGTGCTACACCAGTCAGATCCAGGATAAAAGAGGAGTGGTTTGAGGTAGAACAAATGGCCACAACAGCCTCGCCCACCTGCAGCTGAGGCAAATTGCTAGCCTGGTGTGATGGTGAAGGTTGTTTGCATAACTTTTTCTTTTGTGGCTGGAAGAATGACCAATCATGGGACAGATGGACTATTCCATGGTCAAGCTGAAAATGGTGCCTTTTCCCAGAGGAAAAGGAAGCAAATGCCAGTAAAAACGAAAAGGTTTTTAAAGGGCACTTTTTCACAGAAAAAAGCACAGTGAACAGCACTTAAAACTGGCTCTGTATTGAAATGTCACCACTCGAAATGCCAAGTGCCTACTAGCGGAAAAGACCAATAAACACAGAAGAGTGAGTCTCGAACATCACGCTTTTCCTTTAAACTTCTTTTTGCATGGGTGAACAAGCCCCACCCTGCACCCCCTGATCTTATATATACCAAGTCTGAGATCACTATACCTTGAAGAAACAGGAATATTCTGAGAAATGTCATCTTGGATTTGATATATGTACATCCATTCTTTCAGCCATTCAGTTTCCAAGTTTCAGGACCTGCTCTAGTGGGTACTGATACTTCAAATGGTTATCCTTTAAAACACTTTGCAAGCCTCTCAAAGTAAAATACATACAATTTTTCTTCATGGGAAAAAATGTTTTTTCAGTTACTTTAGACAACTCTTAAACACACAGGAAAATAAGAGCACTCTCATGTAAAAGTACAATACAGTCTTGTGACAGTCCATTTAAATACATACTCATGACTTTAAAATAACTTTCCTTTCCTGAAGAGAAACTTATCAATAATAAGCAAAATTATTAAATAGAAGATTTTTTTCCCAAGGGGAACTTATCTGCCCAGCAAAGGAACAGCACAAACGTACCGTTAATCCACAAAACCTCTGAAAAGTGCACTCTTCAGTACCAGTAAAGCTCTAAAGGGCTTGGCACCCACTTGTCTTTTAGTCAGCCCAGCTTGAGCTGCCTGACAATTTGGGTGTATGGAAGGTGCCCTGAAGCTTTGGAAACTAGCCGGGTATTTTATCACTGCCAGGATATACCCCATATAGTTAAGACTAGTATAGCAGTGATCAATATGATGAAAACTATCATCAGTAGATTTTCAAATGATCACTGCTGCAGTAGCCTTAGCTGTATGGGGGTTATATCCTGCATAGGATATAACAGCCAGCCAGTTTCCAAAGCTTCACGGCACCTTTCACAAACCCACACTATTAGTCAGCTCAAGTGGAGCTGACTAAAAAATTAGGTATGGGTGCGAAGCCCTTCAGAATTTTCATGCCAAATGATAGAGAAAGGCCAATCCCTGAGGCAAAATTGCTAGGAAATGAAAACTACATGTCCACACCCTGGTATAAAAAAATACACCTACAAACATCTACTGTTATAGTAAATTTGCTTACACAACTGCACTATATTCTTCATATTGATCACTGCTGCAGTAGCCTTAGCTATATGGGTAGATTAACATAGTTTAAAATAACTGGGAGGTGGAAGGGGAAGGTCCTGGAGAATGGTGCTAGCAAAGCCTGTCCAAGACCTGGAGAAAGAATCTAGTTTACAGACCTTTGTAAAAGTATGCACAGAGGACCAAGTTGCTGCTTCTAGAATACTTCTGGAGTCCAACCCTTTCCTAAAAAGTCATAGATGAAGCAAAAGCCCTGGTACAGTGAGCCTTGACCCTGCCTGAAATAGTTTTGTTGAGGTGGGAATAACAAAAGGTGATAGCCTGAGATAACCATTTGGAAAAAAAGTAGCCTTGACATAGGCTGGCCCTTCTTAGCTTCACAAGAAATGAACAATTGATTAGAAGTTCTGAAAGATTTTATTCTGTCAAGATAATACCAAAGTTGCCTGTGGACATCCAACATATGATGTTTCCCTACTCCTTCATTTTTGCGTTCTAGAAAGAAAATAGGGAGATACATAGAATGGTTTAAGGTAAACTCCAATATCACTTTAGGCATAAAAGAAGGATTAGTTCTCAAAGAAACTCTATCTCTGTGGTAGACAAGATGCGGTTGACCCACCACAAGAGCTTGCAAGATGGATACTCTTCTTGCAGAGGTCAAAACAATCATCACAACTGTTTCATGTTAAAAACCTCAACTCAACCAGTTGCACTGGTTCAAATGGAGGAAGTTCTAGCTTCTCTAATACAAAATTAAGACCCCGATGATGAGCCATCAGTATTCCTGGTGGCTTCTTACGAAAAACCCTTTAAAACATTTTCACAGGCTGTGGCAAAAAAAAAAAAATCCTCCAATAGTCATATCACTAGAGGGATGTGAGAAAGTTCTGGAAATTCCAGTTGTAGTAATCCATAATATTTTCTTAGGGGCTGAGAAACCTCTCACACTGAAAACATTGGTTCATCCTGGAAATAGTCTTAGCGAAAGAGAATCCCTCACATGGGAATCAAATATCGCACTCTCATCAGAATCTGAATTACAAACCTGAGGAGAAAAAAATGCATCTGTAATGTCACAATCCTCTACGGATTCCAGTTCTTGAACATTTTCAGGGAATAAGGAATCCCTTTTTCTTTTACCATAAACTTCTTTACAAGAAAGGACAACAACCTGAACAAAGCCCAGAACCAAACTCAATAAATAACTCCTGTATAGAGTATAACTGACATAAAAGAGAAGTTCCCTGTATCTTTTTGACTGGAAAATAAGAAAAAAAAAACAAACAGACCCAGAATTACCAGCAACAACTTCTGCAGGTAAGAGCACAACATTCTGACCAAGCAGGGGCACATTTCTTACCCCTTCTCCCATGACCAACAAGAGTGGCTCTCCATTTTCCACTGAGGGGACCCCAACAGCCGTAGAGGATGTTGATAAGCCCTGGTCCATGATGTCTGTATGGACTCCATCAGAGGGATCCAAAGAAAAAGATGAGGATTCAGCTTTGGCCACCGCAGTCACCTACCTGCTGTTGAGGCAAATTACCAGTATGCTGTGGTGACAAAGGTTGTTTAACAATTGTTTTCTTTTTGTGGCTTAAAGAAGGTCTGACACAGGGACTGGTAATTTGTTCCATGCTCAAACTGAAAATGGTGCTCATTTCTCAGGGGAAACTTAGCAGCAATAGTTGGCAAAACAGAAAAGTAGTAAACAAGTAATTTTTTCCCAGGAAAAAAAACAGTGTAAAAACACTTTAAATACTTTCTCCAGCCCAAACTTTTTACTGCAAAGGAAAATAAAATGTGCCCCAGTTTAAAAGCACAAAAAAGCTACAAGACAGCCAAGGAAAATACATATTCCCCATATAAAACTACTTGCTTGAAGTAACTTTTTGGGAGAACAAGTAAAAACATAATGTAGAAGTTTTTTTCCCAAATGGAGCTTAATCTGCCCAGCAATGGAACAGCATTAGCTGACGGTCGACCCTTGAAAACTCACATAAGAGCTCTCTTCTTGGTGGCAGGAAAGCTCTGAAGGGCTTGGTGCCAAAACCTGACTTTTTAGTCATCTCAGCTTGAGCTAATAGTTTAGGCATGTAGAAGGTTACCTGAAGCTTTGGAAGCTGGCTGACTGTTATAGCCTATGCAGAATATATAACTCCATACAGCTTAGGCTACTGCAGCAGTGATCAATATGAAAGAACATCTGGGTAATGCATTTCAAGATAACCAAAAAAGTTGTGAAATATTCTAATAAACAACCAGTCTTAGAACCCAAGGAATCCCCCTAGGATGAAAATAAATTCCTAAACATATGGACTAGGCTGGTAAGTACAAAAAAACCCAGCAAAGGCTACGGAAAACAAATGTCGTTACAAGCCTTCTGTAACCCAACCTCAAACCTATAGTCTTATCTGCAAAACTTTGACAGGGAAGGTGTACCCAAAGTTATGTGGAGTTGCATGGAGGAGCAGAGGATCATTTCACAGAGCTTGTCAGTAGCTGGGTGTCCAAGACTCTAGAATTCTGGCCTCCCCAGCCTTATGTCACACATGGGTGTGCTATCCAGAAGCCTGCATCATGAACTACAAGGAAGTCACTGAACAGCAAGCATGGCAGCCAGCTATGAAGGAAGAGGGGTGGAAGAGAAAACTACCATTCCACACCATTCAGATCCACTGGGGTTATGACAGCCACTACAGTTGGTAGAGCTCTGACTTCAGCCACTGTAATCATCATGCAAATCCATTTTACAGTTAGAAACAGACATTTTAAGCAAGTCCTGCAATCATTCTGAATGCCTTTTCACACAGCTTTAGGCTTTTCTTATAAAGTTTCCATTCTTTTTCACCAATACAGTGAAAAATATTTCTCATCATACTCAGAAGTACTGTTCAACCCTGGCATTAACACATAGTTTAGTAAGAAATGGTTTAAATGTGACAAAATAAATATTTTAACAAAAATCTCTCATAGAAACTTAAAATGTTTCAATCATTCTGCTAAATTCTAAAGCAGTAACCATCACAGATAAAATCAAAGCTATTGCAAGGGTGAGGAAAGCGGGAGGGGTGAATGCCATTACCTCTCAACCTCTTAGAGCAAAAGAATATGGACAAAGTCATAAATAATGAGGGGGCAAAGGTCCAAAAATAGGGACAAGTTTTAAATATTGCTGTTACAAACTTAAAAGCTGATAGAGTAACAGGTTTTGGATTAGCATGAATTTTCTGAAATGTATGAAGTCTGAAACTCAAACATCTGTCATTATTTTCTGACTTCAGTCTTAAATGATTTGCCAGTGATTTCCTAGAAAAGCACAATTTTGTGAAAAATGGACCAAAAATATGAGGCAAAAATCTGGACATTCTGTGAAAATCTGTACAGTTGAGAGGTATGGTTGACTGCACCAGGCACAAGCTATTACAAGACAAGGGGTGCAGAAGCAGTATTGGCAATCATTTACTCTCAGCAGTTTAAATAACAATGAAGACATGAAGGTATCAGAGCAGAAGTCAAAGTAGCCCCAACTGCAGAGAAGGTTAAGAACAGGTAACCGTGGTTTGGTCAAATATGCAGAAAAGAAGAAAATGATATGGTAAAGAAGATTTGTGATAGACAGTAAGAAGGCAAAAGGAAACAAGGATGTCCAGCCAGGAGATCCATGAAAGAAGACCTGTATCAGTCAAGTATGACTATTGAAGAAGGTTGATGAGTGGCTTTGAACTGAGAAAGGTGGCAACAGTTGATGCAACACCCCAAGAAGAAGAGGAAAAAAGGGAGATGATGTTGAAGATGAACTTAAATAACAAATGTTTTTTTTGTGCTAGGAACCATAGCAAGAATCCAGTACAGCTCTTTGATACAGTTTAGCAAAGACCTGTTATCTACATGAATACAGCTCTTTGCTCTGTTCGAGGACCTTTTTAAACCCAAATTCAAACTGGGGATAAGTATAAATGGGGGGCACTACCCAATGCAGCAACCACCCTTGCTATACCTCTTGGTGGAAACACAGAGATGTGAAAGGAAAATACTTTCCTTTGGGTAATAAAGGAATCTAATTCTTCCGAAAGTCATAAAACATTAATGAACTGTGTTAGTTAACACCATAAATTATATAAATGTTAAATGACATTTTTAAAACAAAGAAAAATGAGTGGCCAGCTGTTGAAATAGTATATTTCTGTTCATTGCTGCAGACTCCTTAAAATCACTAAAATAAACAAACGCAGCAGCTAAATTAAAGGGGTGGGGCAAAAATAAACAAAATCTCTTTGAAAATTCACTAGAAACTCAGATTGCACAGAAGGCTGCTGTACCTTTAAATAAATATTCCCAAACACTACAAAGAAAACCTATTTTAAACTGTCCAAATACTAAACTATAGCCAATATAGGCCAAAAATAACAGAGCCCTGAGACACATTTGTTGTTCTATCTAGCCAAACTGACAAGATAAAGAACTGTGGCTCATAACTAGGAGAAACCACAGTAAACTAGAGCTCTTCAAGTCACTCCTTCATTAGCTTTACAAAAGGTGTAGTCAATAAGTAAACCCAGAAGAGCTAACATACAGATCTTTTGGATCATATAACAAGAGTAAAGAACGTACCTCTGATAATACTACTAGAATGATTCTAGGTGGGAAGCAAGATAAGCTTATTATTTACTGAAATGTGACCTTAACTTCTGCTATACGGAAAATCATGTAATTACTACTAAAGGAGTAAATTCTAGAATATATGGAAGTCCTTGAGACACAAGCATGGGGATAGCTATGTATATACCATAGAGTTGTTGTATCGTTCGGCTTTTCCCGGTTAGGGGTCGCCACAGCGGAACTCCGGTCCACTAATGATTGGCAGTAGATTTTTACGTACCGAGTTGCCAGCCCTGACGCACAACCTTCAACGAAGGTATGCCCATTCATGCATGTCTCCACACAGAAAATGCTTTAGCTGAGAATCGAACAGGACAATGTCTTACTGTAAGGCAACAACG
Source organism: Protopterus annectens (assembly GCF_019279795.1). NCBI lineage: Eukaryota > Metazoa > Chordata > Ceratodontiformes > Protopteridae > Protopterus > Protopterus annectens. The sequence continues at coordinate 456,290,020 of NC_056746.1, forward strand.
TTACCGCAGCACCACCACCACCATAGAGTAAAAGTTTTAAAAATATTTATTCTATGCAATTAGTTGTGCTAAAATTTGAAAAAAAAAACAATTAGCATTGTTTCTGGTAATTTTTTTTAGTATGTCTGTTTGGCTAAATGGATTTTTTTAGTTTTTTTAGTTAAAGCTGTCATTTAATGAGTATACTATCTAGAAAAAAAAAAACATGCAATGTCTGGAAATGGGGACTACATTTGTGGAGCAGGACCCGGTAACTTATTTCCAGATGCTGTGCACAGCATCTATTAAAACTGTCTACTGTGGTAACCTCTGCTGACCAGTTTTACCAGTTTCTGCTTACCTGGTTTCTGCCACAAATTAAAATAAGACATACCTGGAAAAGAAAAACATCCCAGAAGATCCATGTGTCTGCAGCTCCTAGTAATTCCCTGGGAAAGCTATGTGACTGGTTGCTAAGGGTGACTAATTGCAGGTGTTTAGACTGCATAGTAACAGAACATGGGTTGGATACCTATGTCCTGTTGCTAGGTTTGTGAGGTAAAAGTCAGAAGTTAAGCTAATATGTAGCATGACCTCTCGTGTCAGGTTAAATTTCTGAATAATTTTAATGTGACTTGATTGGCTAATAACTTGACTAGTACAGTTACACTACTAGCCAAATAATTACCTCTTAGATGTGACGTAAGAGAGACAATATTGTTTCTTACCTTAAAACCAGCTTCATGATGATTTTAAAATGAGAAAAAAAATAGTACAATAAAACAGAATAAACTCAGCACCCACACCAGTAAATCAACCATGCGGTGCAAAGTTTACTCATATACCACAAGAAATGAGGTTAAAGCAGCTTGACATTCCTAGAAGGAAGAAAGAATGTCAGATACCTACTTATGTTGCTAGAAGCACTTGGGCAGACGACCAAGCTTCAAAGTTTCTTGCTGACTAGTTAATGTAGTATAATGAAAAGCTAATCTAATCTCATCTGCGATAAAGAAGAAGATGGATTGAAGAGTGGCAAAGCCAAATTTTTGCCTTGCTATGACTATGTTAAGATCACTGGGATCTAGACATGATGTCATATTCATAGTCTTCTTGGGAATAGGATGGATAGGTATTTTCTGCAGAAGGCATAGACCATTCTCTGTCCAGGATGCAATGAGCTTGGAGGGTGCTATAGATCTCGGCTCTTGTTTGCATCAGCCTCTGTCAAAAATATTGCCTCCCTTCAGAACCTCTCCAATAAAATACGTTGATTCATAGGTAACTTACCATGGAATGTACACCACTGACTTACTCCTTCAAAGGCTAAGTGGGTTCCAGTATATGTCGGATTACATCTTCTTCTTAGTTCCTTATTTTTCAAAATACTCAAACTTGACACCCCTTCCCCTCTCTCTTTCAAACTTTTTACGGTCACTCAAACTTATAACCTAAGAAGCCAAGCTAGATCTACCACCTCCCCTATAACCCCCCTTCTCTCCAACTGCACTCTTCTAGTCATTGCTTCTCTGTGCTGGCCCCAACACTCTGTCAGTCAATTCTTCCTGATTTAACTATCACAAAAAGAACACCCTGTTCAGGTCACATTTCAAACAATACTTAATAAAATAGTTTGAATACAACTGCCCATCTAAAGGACATATCACATAAAACAGATATCTCCATCTGGTAGTAGTTTACCTCCTATACATCTGATCTACCTGATTAACTCTACCTGATTATCTTAACACACCATTATTGCTCTAAATACACTACACATATAATTGAATCCCTTCTTTCATGTCCCAACCTAGCAACTACTACCCATATCACTACCATTTCCACATCTCCTACTTTAATTCTATTCTCCCTTTTCTATTCCAAGTATGTACCTGTAAATACAATTAGTTTGTTAGAGCTAGTAAAATCCAGGACCTGCATGCTAACACTTATCTATATACCACTGACATATTAATGATTACAAAAACCTGGCTGAAACCCCATATCACAAATAATGAAATTTCACCACCAGGATACAGCATTATTCGTCAGGATAGAATGGCAAAAAAAGGTGGAGGCACAGCAATATTCTATAAAACTCACCTTTCTATAACAGCCTTAGATCTAACTACCCTTAACTTTGGTAAAGCTGAAACACTATTTTGCAAACTTACCATAAATTAAAAAAAACATGCTAACATAATTGGCACCTATATTCCACCAGGAGACAATATATCTACCTTGGAAAATATCCTAGATTTAATTTCTAATGCACTACCACAGGAAACAATTATATTAGGTGATCTCAACATAGACTGGATGAGTTGTAATAGCCAAAACCTTCACTGATTTACCCAAAGTATCCAAAATCCCACCAGGATTGACAAAACATCAAATAAACACTCCATTCTAGACTGCATACTCACAAAAAGACCTGACCACTCTCCTCACTCAGGCTGTCTCCCAAATAGCCTTAGTGACCATCTCCCAACATACCTACTAAGACAACAGCTTAACCCCACCAAACTAACACTATATCGGAGATAAGAAACATGAACCTTGATAACTTCCTTTATATTCTTACACATTGCAACTGGTCCCCTCTTAAAGTCCTGCCCCTAGAAAATGCCACTAATTATTTCACAAGCACCTTCTTATCTATCCTAGATGAACATGCCCCTCCCAGGACCATTAGAATTAAATCAAACTTTGCTCTATAGTTAAGTAAAAAAATCAGGTCACTGCTAAAAGCAAGAGATAAAGCTTGGGTACACTGGCAAAAAAACAAAATCCCAAGTTACAAGGCAATCTTACTGTGAACTAAGAAACAGAGCTAAAAAGCAAATAAAACAGGAGAAAATAGACTATTACCCTAAAATGCAATCTAAACACAACAAACCTCCCCAAAAATTTCTGGACAGCAATTAACAACATTCTCCAACCCTGGAAAAGCTGATACATCAGAGCTCCTACTACAAAAGATAGCTCTGACTGTATAGCTACACAGTTTAACACTACTTCACAGAAACTATTCTACATCTCTCTAATAGCCAGCCCCCTACTGTCACCTCAAAAACCTTTACACTCCAACAAAGCAAATACAGTTTCTCTCTTCAACCAGCCTCAAATAGTATTATAAAAATTCTTAAGAAACTAAACCCCACTTCTCTAGCTGCTGACCATTTACCACCTGAGTTCCTAAAACTATCTGCTGAAGTAACTGCATATCCTGTCTCCATTCTAATAAACAGATCTATTTCAGAACAATGTGTTCCCACCATCTGGGAAGACTTCATACATCACTCCACTTCACAAAGGTGGCAATTCTACTGAATTGTCTAACTACCACCCTATCGCAATTCTATCCCCACTATCTAAAATACTGGAAAACATTGTTCATAAACAAATCATGGACCAACTAGTTGCAAACAAATTGTTAACCAAAACACAACATGGCTTCCGCCCAGACCACACCACCACAATTGCACTTTTGTCACTTACAAACATAGTTAATAACCACAGGAATGATGGTAAGCATGTTTCCTCCATCTTTTTAGACTTATCAAAAGCTTTTGATATGGTAGATCACAACAAACTCCTACATGCCCTCTCTGACATGGCCTTATCAGATTCTACTCTTACCTGGTTCCAGAGCTACTTAACTGGAAGATAACAAGCAGTATGTTGGCATCAAAGTCCTTCTTCCCTACTTTCAGTCACTCTAGGAGCTCCCCAAGGGTCTATTCTTGGCCTACTACTCTTCTCCATATATATAAACAATCTCTATACCACAGCCTCTTCTGCCACAATTATCCAATATGCTGATGATGCCACAGTAATATGTGCTGCTAATACCCTTCAGGAGTTACAAGCACTCACTCAGTCAACCTTTCTCAAAATAGAGACCTGGCTAACAAACTTCTATTTAATTTTAAACCTCAATAAGACAAAACTTGTGCTATTCCATCCCAATAAACTTACTATATCCACAGGATGAAAACAACAAAGACTGTAGACCGTACTGTCAGCAGTTAAATAAATGCATATAAATCAATGCACCAAGCTGTAAAAACACTCATGTGAGCCAAAAATTGTGTTTTTACAGCTTGGTGCATTGATTTATATGCATTTATTTAACTGCTGACAGTCCAGTCTACACTCTTTGTCGTTTTCATCAGTTTGCTGTTGGCATTATAGCTTTCATCAGTTTATATAGCCACAGGATCTTTTTACATTTTTTCCACAAATAACACTACTATCTTTCCCTCTCCACACACCAAACTATTGGATGTGGAAATAGACACCAATATGAGATTTGACATCCACATCTTTCAATTAAAAAAGTCCACAAAAAATTAGGTACACTATATAGGAACAAGCAATATCTCACAAAACACACAAGAATAGCTATTTGACCTCAACTCTTCTTTATGCATCACCTATCCTTATTAACCTCAGGAAAACTGAATTTGCAAAATTAGAATCCTGTTATAATAAAATAGCTAGGTATGCAGCACACACTACTTTCAGATCTCATCACTGCTGTGCTCTAAAGAAATTAAACTGGTTAGAACTTCCCCAACTTTTACATATGTCCCAGCTTAGCATGGCTTACAAAATTTGTTATCACTCTGAAAAAACTCCATCACTACAAGGCCTATTAGAGCCTTATTCATGTAGTAGAATGCTGCTTTCCAACAAGAAGCCCCTTTTACTGATGCTGGTGAATCCAACTACTCTCATTATATTGCCAAGATCTGGAATTCTCTACCTGTTAATATCACATCTAGTACTACTATAACCAAATTTAAACAAACACTAAATATACCCCTTACCATAGGTCTGTCCTTGCTCTACCCCAGACTAAGAATTTCCCTCTCCTCTTAATCTTTCTTCATACTAATGCTACTATCCTTGATTTAACTGTTGATTATGTATCATTGTTACTATTAACTTATTTGTATCCACTCACATGGAAACTCTCCAAACCAACAAATTTGTAAATTTTGGTGCAGTCGAGTTTGCCATTGTGTAGGCTTTGAGAGGAGATCTTTTTAGAAGCTTGTACATAATATACTTGGGGATTGTTGCTGCAAAAGTGGAACAGGCAGGATTTGATGCCTGGAGGTGGCAGTGGGAGTTACCTGTAGATGCACCTGGAGGTGTCACTCAGATGTAATGAGTTAAGCTCAGTTATTTGTATTTTGTACTTGTATAAGTTTTACTTTCTTATTGTATATGTTTTGGAGCTTTTCTTCTTGGGTCTCTGCTAAAAAAGGGCTTTTTTGTCCAGTCAGACTAACCCGGTTAACAAATGTCAAATAAATAAAATAAATAAATACATTTAGTTCATTAGATCTTCTAGGTATACATTGTTTGTCAGATTGTCTATGCTTACTTACAAATGTAAAATGAAAGTTATGTACTTACTGTAACAATAGATCCGTGCTGTCTGCTTCTGTCCTCCTCAAGGTGTGGGTCTTCAGATCAGACCTTGGCCACTCAAAGAATTTGGAGCCAAAGCTCAGGTTCCTCTTCTTACCCATAATTCTTCTCCTAGCACTAAATTACCTAACACTTAGTTTGCCCGCTCTCCACTAGAAGGAAAAGTACACTTCCACTCCATCACTACAAGAAATATTTTCTGAAGATGCACAGAAGTGCTCCTGGTATACAGAGCATGCGAAAAACATGACTAGACTCTAAAAAGATTAGTGTAGTACATAACTTTAGTGTTCAATGTTGTCTCTTCTGTCCATCCTCAACATATACGACATAGTCCCCAATTAGCACAAGCCTAAGGAAGTTTCATGGAAGAATATTCCAGAGGATGGCTGAATTAAAAGATGCTCTGGAACCAAGTCTAGTTTGCAGGGAGATATGAAGGTATGTGTTGCTCGTCTCATGCATTCAAATGAGATGCTGAGGCACTGTGATGAGTTCAAGTTGTTCAATGTCCATAAACACATCAGGAACTGTAACTAGAACATATATTTAAGCTAACTGACCGGCACATTACTTCAAACACACTAGCATGTGCATTTCCAGTCATGCCTGCACTCACTCTGGCTTCAAAATCCTTTGAGGAGAAGTAAATGCCACTAGAAACAATCCTTTCCAATAAAGATATTTCAATCTGACTATAGCTGCAGGTTCAAATGGAGGTCTTGTCAATGCCTAAAGAAGAATAGTAATGTTCCAGGGTAGGGCTGGGTCCCTGAGGGGAGACCGAAGGAGGAAAGTGCTTTTAAGAAGGCCTTAGACAACTTCAATGCAGCAACCAGTGTTAGATTTTCTCATAGGTTCATAGGTTCATACTAGGCTATCTGCCCTGGGGCAATTACAAGCCTAGCCCGATTTTGTTTGGCTTACGCCACCCCTTGATTTGAGTATACTGTGCCCTTTTTAAGGTTTAGTTTACTGTGCCTCTGTCTAATAGTGACACAGAAGTAATCCCCGGGACAAACCTACAATCCCCCATCCACTCATCAAGATTCTTCTTGAAGAGATTCAGTGAGGTGCTCTGCCTAACATGAATTGGAATTCTATTCCAGAGTGAAGGGAGCCTCTGGGTTATGAATCTGTCCCTCCAGCAAGTTCTATTTATTTCTGTGCTGAGGTTCAAGTCCCTCGAGCGTGTGGCTCTAAGGGATTTAGATTTACTGAGGTGGAGCATGTCCATTAATTCTGGATTGGACATAGCTTTATATGTCAGGCATAGATCGCCTCGAAGTAGGCGGTATGCAACTGAGTAGAGCTGGAGTTTTTTTAACCGAACAGCATATGGCATCTGCTTGAGTCCCTTGATCCTCTTGGTGAGGTACTTTTGGGGTCTTTCTAATTGCTGCAGGTGTCGGGTAAGGTACATCCCAAAAGGGGCATTATATTCTATGATAGGCCTGATGAGGGATAAATACAGGGGCACGATTACCTCTCTTGATCTAGATGTGAATCCTTTCATGATGAGGTGGGCTATGTAGAAGGTCTTTCTAACCACTTTGGCAATGTGGTTGTCAAAGGAGAGATTGCTATCAACTTGGGTCCCCAGATCCCTAATTACTTTCTCTGTACTTAATGGGTTACCGCCTATGTGGTAATTTGTGGGCACATTGTTTTTGCCAAAGGGTATGACTATACACTTTTTGGCATTTAGCTGTAGACCATGGCACTGGCACCAGTTATCCGTCTCTGAGACCTTTTTGAAGGATGTTTGTGTCAGCTGGAGAGTCGATTATGGCGCCCAGTTTGCAGTCAACTGCGAACTTGGTGAGCCATAGTCCTCCCACGTTGGCCTGTACCTCAGAAAAGTATATACCGAACAAGAGCGGTCCCAGGACAGAACCTTGTGGGACGCCACTTGTGACCGGTTTCGAGTCTGACATGGCTCCAACAACTCTCACTCTGTGGGTTCTGTCTTTGAGCCAGTTTGCGACCCATCTTGTGACATAGGGGTTTATATTTAAGCTGGATAGCTTATCTATGATGCCCGAGTGGGGTACTGTGTCAAATGCCTTTGCAAGGTCTAGATAGGCTGTGTGGACTACCTTCCCTTCATCTATGGCTTTGGTGACTGTTTTAAAGAAGTCAACCAGGTTCAAAAGGCAGGATCTGCCCTTGACAAAGCCGAATTGGGTAGGATCTAGTGTCTGTAGGTCCCCAATGTCTTTGTTTATGAGCTCAACGATGATCCTCTCCATAGCCTTGCAGACTAGGCTAGTCAGGCTTATGGGGCGATAGTTTCCAGGGTCCGTAGAGGCTCCACCTTTGTGGAGTGGGACCATTGTTGCTGTACGCCATTCTGTGGGCACATATCCTGTAGTGAGGCTGAGATTGTACAGCTGTTTTATTTGAGGGGTTAGTTCTTCTTGGAGTTCATGTAGGACTCAACCCGGGACGCCATCTGGTCCCATGGAAGCAGTGTTTTTTGCTTTGGAGAGGGCAGCCTTCACCTGAGCATCAGAGATGTTTGGGAGGCAGCCCTCTGCCGGGATAGATACTTGCTCTTTTGGGAGAGTTTGCACTAAATCTGTCTGCCAGGATATTGGCGATGTCTGTGGGTTCAGTGTATTTTTTGTCGTTTAGAATCAACTCAGAACAAGTCTGGGAGTTGCATCCCAGGTTCCTAACATAACTGAAAAAAGCCTTATGATTGTCTTTAGTGTCCTGTGCAATTTTTCTCTCGAAGCTGGCCTTGGAGGATTTTATGAGGGATCGTAATTTTTTGCTAGTACTGATCAGAGCTGCCTTCCCTATTAGGGATTTTGCTCTATCATGTAGTAGCTTCCTCCTTCTGTTGTACAGTTTATTTAAAGCTGGGGTCCACCAGACTGGATGCCTGCCTTTGGATGACTGGGTCTTGGTTTTGTTTGGGATAGCATGATCCATGCATTCCCGGAGATGTCCATAGAATGCATTTATATAGGATTCTGCAGTTTGGGCCATAGTTTCCACTGGCCCTGGGGCCTTGAAGGATTCCACTTCGGTTTTGAGAAGTGAGAAGTTCGCTTTTGAGAAGTTTTTCACTGTGGTTTTCTGGGTTGGGGGTGGGGTCGGGATGTGGATATCCAGTGAAATTAATTTACGGTCTGTTCTTACCAATGGGGGATATACTTCTGGTATGGAGCATAGAGTACCCATGTTGGTAATGATCTGTGTGAAAGTTGTAAATGGCCACCAACTGAACTTTAATTGTAGAACACCTAGCACCATCATGAAAAAGGCCAGCCACATAATTTAAGACAGCAGGGAAAGGAGCTGAAAAGGGATCCATGTCCCTGCTGGAGAGCTATATAGAAAATCTCTTCCACTTACTCTTGTATAGCTTTCTGGTAAGTCCTCGGAGGAGGTGAAAATATGTCCAACCTGTGATGATAGCTTGGACTGTTTGACCATCATAGGAACTGGAAAATTTATGTTGTTAACTTGGGGGATCGATGTCCGGGAAGACATTCTGGAAAAGTGAGAGAGAAGGTCTGAAGCCAGGTCCAGTACCTATCTTGGGCAGATCAGATGAGACCAAAGAAAGTGAAACCACACCCATCAAGACAAAAAGCAGACAATGAGGATCACAGTTGCCTTGGCTAACACTGCTTTTTGCAGAAGCTTCTCTATAAGAGGAGTGGGAGGATAAGCATAAAAGAGACCTGGAGACCAATTGTGGATCAGGGTATCCCTCAAAGACTTCCCCTATTGGGAGATCAAGATAAAGTAGTTGCTGAATTTGGTGTTGGAGAGGGTGGCAAATAGATTGCAGCAAGGTTGTCCATAGCGGTTGAAAATATGCTTTGCCACTGATGGTTTACGGACAACTCATGAGGCAGAAGAATAGAACTGCTCAACTTGTCTGCTAATACACCGGACTTCCCATGAAAGCGCATTGTTATCAAATAGCGATAAGAAGACATCACCCACAGTCAAACCTTCAAGGCTTCTCGACACAAAAGTTAAGAATATGTTCCCTCCTGTTTGTTGATGTGCCAAAAATCTGTTTGAATGAAAATCACAACCTGGGGAGGTGGGGATCCTGAAAAGCCTGCAATACTAGCAGAACTGCCTCATCTCCAGGACACTGATGTGAAGACTGGACTCTGTGGGAGACCAAGTGCCCTGAACAGTCTTTCCCAGGAAATGCCCCTCCATTCCATTTGGAAGCATCCATGACCAATGTGGCTTGGATGAAGGACTCTGAGAAACTATTGAAGAGTCCACCCACCAGTGAATATGGCTACTCCAAATCTGAGGCAGACAGGTAAGTTAATAGGATGAAATCTCATCAACCAGTGGACTGGGAAAGTCTATTGTAACACATGTAAAATCTGGCTAGAGGGATTAAAGTGATGGTGGCTGCAATCAACCCTAGAATACACAAAAGGCAACTTGTTGAGGGCTTCTGATGGGAAAATACTGACAAAGCTTGATTTCACAGTGTGAATCCTCAATTCTGGTAATCTAGCTATCTGCTTCTTGGTATCTAAATGGGCTCTGATGAACTCAATTGCTTAGGCTGGTTGCAGTGTTTACTTTGTGAGGTTGACACTATCTGCAGTTGGGCACAAAGCTGGAGTAAGGCATCCCAGGCTTGTACAAGACTTGTGGTAGGAGAGGATCTGAAGACCCATACATTGCAGAGGATGGAAGAGGCAATGTCAGATCCATTGTTTTTTATATACTGTACTTTCAGTTGTTACATTATGATGTGACCCTGGATCAGCCTGTAATCAGTCATTACTTGATCAATGTTCTACACCAGTAAATAAATAGGACTTTGGAGGAAGTGGTGAACACAAATGCAAAGTATACCCTTGTACGATTACTTCCCTTATCCACCTGTCGGTATTTAGGGGATACCATGCTGAGTGGTGGAGGGAAATCTTTCACTGACCACCTCTTGGTTTAGGGAGTGGCCAGTAATAGAATCATGACTACTGGAGTCCTGTCGTGAAAAAGGAATCCCAATCTGCCTCACCTTGCTGATGCCAGGTTCTTAGTAAATCTGTACTCTTATTGTTACTATTCCTCAGAGACCTAGTGACTCAGCAGTTGTTGCTCTTAAGCCTGATAAACCCAGCATAACCATAGATTCTTTTGGCTTTTTTGGGTTCAGTGGCATTAATTCTGAGAAACTTAAGCCCAAAACTTCACCACAACCAAAAAGGAGTCAAAAACTTTCTTTTTTTCTCTGTTAATGCTGAATACAAATTTTAGATCCAAACAGAAATTGGCCCTGAAATGGGAAATCTACAAATGACACTTTGATGTCCTCTGCAAATGATATGAAACATGGTGTGGAGTGGCAGGGTACAACAATCACAGTGCCTGATACCAACACAGACAGCCTCATATACAACCCTAACCAAATGGGAACATACAGTATATGTAATAACTACCCAAGTCTAGAAGGGTGTCTAAAAGCTGAATACATTGTAGCTGATTTAATATATTAAAGGCCCTGTCCAGGATATCTCTACAGAAGGAGACAGTATACATAAAGCAGTTCATCACTGTCACTGCCAAACTGAAGAACATAAACACTCACTTTCTAAAACATTCCAGACCATGGTATTCCTTTAGTCAATGTGGTTGCCCACCATGGCAAGTACAGCTAGGTTCCTTTATGGTATAAAGGTAAAATGGCTATGTCTGTCAAAAAAAATAAAAAAAAGTTAAACCCTTGGGGGAAATAAGTCTCTGTCAGTTAATCTGTGTGTTCATGAAATCTTGAAAGATGCTGATCAAATTCAAATGAGGAACCATCCAGAGTTTCTGTTTAGGTGGGCTGCAAGGCCCTTAAATCTCATTCTGAGGGAAGGCATGTCAGCTACTGAGATGCTTCCTTTTTCATCAACTGCAGAAGCTCACCAAAGGGATGGTCATTTGTGGGGGTACATGGGGAGTATCAAATCTCCTACCTCTTGCCATCTGAGTGGAGTTTCACTATAGGTGGATTACCTCTCTCTCCAGAATCTGAAGAAGGAGGCTAAAGCTCTGTCACCTACACTGTCCAACACATCTTGGTAGAAAGATTAACAATCTTTGAAGTCAGCCTCTCAGAAATCTCCACTCTAATCCTGATCATCTGATATGCAGGGTAAAAGAATCTCACTTTAGAAGTTGATAACTACCCCTCTTGCTAGGCTGGGGAAAGTAAAGATGACCAAAATGGGCAGAAACAAGAAGAATTATGGTGGAAAAGGCCACCACAACACAGAGAATAAAAGGGACACACTGGGTACAGACAAATGTGAAGTACCAAGAACAGATGCTGCCAAAACAGGGACCAACTTCATGTAAACTGTGTCAGGCAATATCTGAACCAGCAATAAAAGCTGGAAATAAAATGTTAATTCTGATACTGTTGTCAATGGTAGGTAAATGGATATTTGACCTACTGCCCCAGCATCAGAGAAGATGATATCAACAGCAGCAGCAGCAGTAAAACTAACACCAGTATGGGAGCTGAACCTGGTGCTTGAAAAGCCATTTGTAGGGTAAATCACAATAAAGAAGATTGAAACTGACAGCAAGTGACAGTCTGATACCAATGCAACAACAGGATACAGAAGCTATGGGGACAGACTAAAGTACGGTCATTTGACTAGTAGTTGAAAAAACAGAACCTGTTACTAAGAAGTATGCTCTACCTAATGCCAATATTACTTTGCTACCATGGCAGAGAAAACATTTTGTGGAGTTCTGAGAACTGGTGCAAGAGAAGCTTAATTCATATGACTTGAGTCACCTGCTATATAGAGAGATAGAAAGGAGAACTGATAACTAGACACAAAATAACTGGCAATCTGGGGAAAAGTACAAATAAAAACAAAAAAATACCAAGAGGAGGTATAACGAAATAGGTCAACAAAATCCAAGACAATAGCGTACCAAAAATTTATTGCCCGCTTTCATCAAACGACTTCATCAGAATAAACTTAATTAAAAAACAGTGCCTTAAATACACTCAGTTAACAAGCAATTATCATAAATCAATTAAATAATGGTAAAATTAAAAACAAACTCTCATGATTCAGAGAAAAAAGACATATCAAAATCTTTGTTGATACAAAGTTTACGATGTTTTAAAAAACATTTAACATTAATAGCCTCGTTTAAACCTGGAATTTTATCTGATTTTAACCTAATCTGCCAGAGGGTCTCCCTTTGCTCTAAATAATTTTTAAAATCACCTTCCCTCATGTCTGATTTACATACTTCTAAAACTGAGAAGGTAATTTTTTTGAAAAAGGAACAGACAGTAGAATGTTTGTATAAAGCATTTGTCTGATCTTCGGTTTTTATACTATACAAATGTTCCTTAATACGTGTGCTTAAACTTCTTGTGGTCATTCCTACGTAAAACGCAGGACAAACAGTGCACATACCAATGTAAACAACTCCATGGGAATTACAGTTAACAAAGCCAGGTACTTCCAATATTCTATCTGATGTTTCAACAGTAATATAAGGTCCTTCGGAAATATATCTACAAACTTTACATTGTTGACAACAATACATGCCTTTCCTTTTAGTTACTATAGATTTTTCCTTTTGACTATTGTGTTCCAAATTTTTTTTAATATTATAATTATTACGAAACAAAAAAGATGGTTTAGTTCCAACAACCCGAACCATATCAGAATTTCCTTGAATAACCCTCCAGTTCTTTTCAAGCACAGATCCAATACGATTACTGTCACCACTCATTTCAAGAGAACAAATTAAATTGGAATTAATCCCCCTGGGTTGTCGTTCACAATTACCATCTAATTTTACTTTTGTAACATAGTAAGTATGGGTGGATAATGCGTTAAACGTTTATCATAGATCGCAATACCACTATTAATTAACAATTGTTCATCATAACCTCTTTGTAAAAACATAGAGGTGATGAATTGAAATTCTTGAACCAAATCTAGGTCCTTCGTAGTCATACGACAAGCTCTAATAAATTGTCCCCTGGGTATATTTCTGATAGTGTATTTAGGATGGCCACTGTGATAATGCAAATACCCATTAGTAAATGTTTCCTTCCTATAAATCTGGCTATGAAATCTGTTATCTATAATGTCCCACCAAAAGTGAATGTCCAGAAAATTCACTGTCAAACCCATGTCACCTTTAGTAAATTTTAAATAACCAGGTTGTGAGTTTATCTCTGAAATAAAGGCCTCAACAGTGTCGTCATTGCCTTCAATAATAAAGACTAAATCATCTATAAACCTGCAAAAAAAATTAATTTGAAACTTGTTCCTTAACAAAGGAATGCATTCAAGCTCCCACCATGCCATACTCAAATTCGCATAAGCGGGTGCAGCCGGAGAACCCATCGCAACACCTCTTTTTTGTTTGTAATATATATTATCAAACAAGAAGAAATTATTATATAAAATAATTTCTAACAATCTACAAATTGTAGAAATGGCATTACCAGTGAAATATTTCTTTTTAAACAAAAAACTACGTATAGCTTCAACACCATCATCGTGCGGAATACAAGTGTATAATGAAACTACATCTATAGTAAATATAATGTGTCTGTCTGGATCAAAAACCCCACCTTCAGCAAAAGTCTTTAGTTTATCCAAAAAATGCCACGAATCCTTAACATAAGATGGTTCATTAACTAATAAAGGGCCCAAGACCGCATCTATAACTAAGGAAACACCTTCAGTTATTGAATGTGGAGAGGAAACAATGGGCCTAAATGGGGGATTTCTCAAATCCTTATGAGTTTTTGGAATCCCAAAAATTACACCAATTTTTGGTTCCTGCACCACACAAAATTCATATAATTCAAAATTAATGTCTCCTGACATGAGGGCTTCGTATAAATGAGAGTGTATCATACGAAAACATTTATGAATCTCATAAAGTGTAACCTGTTCATATTCATCTACATTGTTTAACATTTCTAACATATTAGTTTTATATGTTTCTTGGTCCATAATAACTATATTAGATCCTTTATCGCTTTTCATAAATCTAAATTTACTAGTTAAGGCTTGTAAAACTTTCAACGCCTTCCTTTCCTCAAAAGATAAATTGTCATGAACATAACCTTTAGTTCTCAACAAATTACTAAGGTCTTTAATACAAAGCTCTTCATAAACTCTAATAGTATGATGTAATCTTGGTGTATAACTAGAAGGCTTAACAAAAACTTTCTTAGTTTCCAGCAAATCATGCATCAAGTAAAATAAATTCAACTTCCTGGCAAATTTTTTGATATCGATAACAGTTCTACTGTAATTTGCCCTGTTACTAGGAACAAAATTCAACCCATATTTTAAAACTTTTAACTCAATATCAGCAAAAACATGATTGGTTACATTAATAATACTAAAACTGTCCATGTGCTCATTCAAGCTTTGTCCCCCGACGAATTGGACCCCAAAAAAGTCCGACTTCTAGTCAGCACCGTTTTTTTATTATTGTTGTTAAACTAATTCTTTTTGTTGAAAGAAGAAACAGAAGAATCAGAAGAAATAATGCTTGGCTTGTTTCTACAAACTTTGTCTTTGTCAATTTTAAGGGAAGAACTACCATCAGCAGATTCGTGTTGATTTCTTTCAAAATCAACACTACCTTTATTATTGTCAAGCAGTATCTTATCAACTGACAAAACAGTCGCCACAGTTGGTGTATCCAAATCCTGATCTTTATCAGCCCTACTATGCGCAAAAACACAATTATCAGCTGTAGGTGCAGAAACAACAGCACTGTAAGCGCGCTTATTGCTCATGTTAACCCCTTGCCCTTTAGAATTATTGCCTCGATTATTTAAGGCAAAATTATCATATGCAGTCTTATTTTGATAAGAGATAATGTCACGCTTTAATTTCAGCTGTTTTCTGTTAGTCACTTCAGCTGAATGCTGATCAACCTCATGCGATAACTGTTTGAAAAATTCACTAAAGTTATCAGCTGTTAGCTTGCCTTTGACATAAGCCTCAATGTTAACAATTTCATCCTTAAGCAAGTTCATTTTGTATATACTGTTGTCAATCAACAACTTAAGGAAGCGCAAACCCGCTTCGTTGAAAAAGGTCACTAAAGCTTCAAACATAGGGTGACCTAAACCAACACCGTTGGGGCATTTAAAAAACCTCAGCCCCTTCGGCACAATGCCAAGTTCAATGCAATGAGAGAAGTAACAGTTCTCTAAATCAAGCGACTTGTACCTTTTAAGCAGTCTCAAAAGTTGTTCACGTTGGTCGTTGAACTGTTCGTTGTTTAACTCGTTGGAATACTGTCCAGATTTACTGAAAGGGTTTTCCACTCGACTCAGTAAGTGCTCGAAAGTAGCACTTCCGGTAATACGAGCGTGAAATGGCAAACGCTGTTTCTTTGCTCCACGCTCTTCTCCACTTCCGTAGAACTACCCAAATCAATGACTGTATCCATCTCTTGAAAAAGCCCAACAGGACTTGAAGCATGTGCCGCAGTATCAGGTTCACTTGCTTTTGCTACCAAGAACTTCAAGGAACTTTGAATGTCAACCAAGGTGGCTATAAATAAATTATTCACGTTGTCTGCCTCTGATGTTGGGGTGGGATGGACAGTCACATTAAGCAAGGTATCGTCAACTACCTCCGCCATGGTAAGGCCGTATAAAACAAATAAATTCAATAAAAGCCAAAATACAAATAAAAACAAAAAAATACCAAGAGGAGGTATAACGAAATAGGTCAACAAAATCCAAGACAATAGCGTACCAAAAATTTATTGCCCGCTTTCATCAAACGACTTCATCAGAATAAACTTAACTAAAAAACAGTGCCTTAAATACACTCAGTTAACAAGCAATTATCATAAATCAATTAAATAATGGTAAAATTTAAAAACAAACTCTCATGATTCAAAGAAAAAAGACATATCAAAATCTTTGTTGATACAAAGTTTACGATGTTTTAAAAAACATTTAACATTAATAGCCTCGTTTAAACCTGGAATTTTATCTGATTTTAACCTAATCTGCCAGAGGGTCTCCCTTTGCTCTAAATAATTTTTAAAATCACCTTCCCTCATGTCTGATTTACATACTTCTAAAACTGAGAAGGTAAATTTTTTGAAAAAGGAACAGACAGTAGAATGTTTGTATAAACCATTTGTCTGATCTTCGGTTTTTATACTATACAAATGTTCCTTAATACGTGTGCTTAAACTTCTTGTGGTCATTCCTACGTAAAACGCAGGACAAACAGTGCACATACCAATGTAAACAACTCCATGGGAATTACAGTTAACAAAGCCAGGTACTTCCAATATTCTATCTGATGTTTCAACAGTAATATAAGGTCCTTCGGACATATATCTACAAACTTTACATTGTTGACAACAATACATGCCTTTTCTTTTAGTTACTATAGATTTTTCCTTTTGACTATTGTGTTCCAAAATTTTTTAATATCATAATTATTACGAAACACAAAAGACGGTTTGGTTCCAACAACCCGAACCATATCAGAATTTCCTTGAATAACCCTCCAGTTCTTTTCAAGCACAGATCTAATACAATTACTGTCACCACTCATTTCAAGAGAACAAATTAAATTGGAATTAATCCCCCTGGGTTGTCGTTCACAATTACCATCTAATTTTACTTTTTGTGACATAGTAAGTATGGGTGGATAATGCGTTAAACGTTTATCATAGATCTCAATACCACTATTAACTAACAATTGTTCATCATAACCTTTGTAAAAACATAGAGGTGATGAAGTGAAATTCTTGAACCAAATCTAGGTCCTTCGTAGTCATACAACAAGCTCTAATAAATTGTCCCCTGGGTATATTTCTGATATTGTATTTAGGATGGCCACTGTGATAATGCAAATACCCATTAGTAAATGTTTCCTTCCTATAAATCTGGCTATGAAATCTGTTATCTATAATGTCCCACCAAAAGTGAATGTCCAAAAAATTCACTGTCAAACCCATGTCACCTTTAGTAAATTTTAAATAACCAGGTTGTGAGTTTATCTCTGAAATAAAGGCCTCAACAGTGTCGTCATTGCCTTCAATAATAAAAACTAAATCGTCTATAAACCTGCAAAAAAAATTAACATGAAACTTGTTCCTTAACAAAGGAATGCATTCAAGCTCCCACCATGCCATAATCAAATTCGCATAAGCGGGTGCAGCCGGAGAACCCATCGCAACACCTCTTTTTTGTTTGTAATATATATTATCAAACAAGAAGAAATTATTATATAAAATAATTTCTAACAATCTACAAATTGTAGAAATGGCATTACCAGTGAAATATTTCTTTTTAAACAAAAAACTACGTATAGCTTCAACACCATCATCGTGCGGAATACAAGTGTATAATGAAACTACATCTATAGTAAAAATAATGTGTCTGTCTGGATCAAAAACCCCACCTTCAGCAAAAGTCTTACGTTTATCCAAAAACTGCCACGAATCCTTAACATAAGATGGTTCATTAACTAATAAAGGGCCCAAGACCGCATCTATAACTAAGTATTCCGCACGATGATGGTGTTGAAGCTATACGTAGTTTTTTGTTTAAAAAGAAACATTCTACTGTCTGTTCCTTTTTCAAAAAATTTACCTTCTCAGTTTTAGAAGTATGTAAATCAGACATGAGGGAAGGTGATTTTAAAAATTATTTAGAGCAAAGGGAGACCCTCTGGCAGATTAGGTTAAAATCAGATAAAATTCCAGGTTTAAACGAGGCTATTAATGTTAAATGTTTTTTAAAACATCGTAAACTTTGTATCAACAAAGATTTTGATATGTCTTTTTTCTTTGAATCATGAGAGTTTGTTTTTAAATTTTACCATTATTTAATTGATTTATGATAATTGCTTGTTAACTGAGTGTATTTAAGGCACTGTTTTTTAGTTAAGTTTATTCTGATGAAGTCGTTTGATGAAAGTGGGCAATATATTTTTGGTACGCTATTGTCTTGGATTTTGTTGACCTAATTCGTTATACCTCCTCTTGGTATTTTTTTGTTTTTATTTGTATTCTGGGGAAAAGTACCTCTGACTCATAGTGGCAAAAAAGGTGAACTACCTTTGAAATCTGTGCCTGAAACATGGAAGAACTCATGCTCCATCTGATTGCAATACAGGCAAAAAAGGGAACAGATTGAGGAGACAATATATTACAAGCAGCAATAGGAGAAACCAAAACTACAGATGGGGGATAAGTCCACAGATGAAGTTGACTTCCCAAATGATTGCATCCGTTGATTTCTGCTTGATTTTTGCCAGTCAGTGTCTGTACACTCTCTGCAGCATGTCTGGTGAATCTCTATAATGAACACTGAACTGGCAGCCCTGCACATTTATCAGCCCAAGGCCATGTCTTAAAACAATAGATCAAGGAAAAAGAACTTGCTTGTGTTCTGTTCTTAAATAAAATGAGGCACTGAGCGCACCAGTCCACTACAGGGATTTGTTTACCAATGCACCAATTATGGTGTCAGATGCCAGACTGAAAGAAGCAAGAAAGACATAATAGAAACAAATGCAATTCTACACTACCAATGATGCCAAAATAAGATCAAGTTACAGTTCAGGTGAGCGGTGAGGAAGAAATGAATAGAGAGGGTTGATGCTCAGATCTGGTTGCTAATGGGTAAGGCAAATAGGACAGAAAGAAAGACTAAAGATGAGATGTTGAATGTAGTGTATAAATCCTGCTTCCAAGTGACTCAAAGTAAAATATTTCATTACACTCTAGGATTTGACTTACTAAAGACTGACAAAGATTATATATATATATATATATATATATATATATATATATATATATATACACACATACACATATATACACATATATATATATATATATATATATATATATATATATATATATATATATATATATATATATATATATATATATATATATAAATAAAAACACTGGACCTTGCATACCTGTTGTTCCAGAATACCAAACAATGATGTTATGCAAGATCTGGTATTCTCTATAATCACCATTTTCCTGTACGGTACTGTTCTGCATTGCTGCTACAAAGGGAAAGAGATGACTAATTTAACACACTTTCTTAAAAGGAAAAGCAATGGATTATTTAAATTGCACCATTTGTAAGGGAGGCTGCTGTCCACCAAATCTCCATCAGAATTTTTTTTTTTTTTTTTTTATTTATTTTTTAAGAAAGAGAGTTAAGAGAAGGCAACCCCTGATAAATAAAATTAACTAAAAAAAAAAAAAACATAAATCTGTCACAATGTTAAACACAAAAGCTATCAAACTATAGTACTGCTGCAACATTCTGAGAGCTATGCTAATCCACTGGCCTGCTCCAGACTCCTACATTAATGGCTCCCTCCTGAATGTCAACACTCTTAATAGTCAGCCCTGAAACAATGAACAAAAGACAGAAAACACAAGAGAACACCAAAATGTCAAACAGCTTTTTTTCCTTTAAAGTTGTTTTTTGCAGGAGAGACAAGCTTCTTGCACCCCTGATGTGCTAACAAATCACCCCACACCTCTCATAGTTATATATAACAACTCAGAGATCGCCATACATTGGAGAAAAGAGAATATTCTGATCTGTAGCAATTTGATCTTAGTAAATGCAAGTTAGACATTTTTGGTCATTAAGTCCCACTATTCCAGGATTCACATTAACAAATCTCAGAATTTCAGTTACCACCTAAATGCCAGATTGACACTTGGGCATTTGGTGTAAATATACCAAGCTAAGTTTTTCATAGTCCAGCATCTTACTATTCAATTTTCTTCATCATCTATTAATTCTTCAGTGTATGCTTTACATGCACCTCTAAACTCCCATAATATGACTGCCAGAATTGAACACAATAGTCTAAAAGCAACCTTATTACTGTCCCATATAATGAAGAGGTGAATTCAGTGCCTGACAAATTAATTATTTCAGAAGAGTCTAGAACCCCAATGTCCTTCAAATTACACCTAATGTTTCAGTCTAGCCAATATACAGCATTAATGAATGTAAGATTAAACTTGACAGTGACATTAAATATTTTGTAATAATCAAAACAATAACCCCTAACAACACTGTTCAATCTTAGCCCCCATACAGATTTTGTACCAAGTGAATGGAGAACAGCTACAGTTATTTCCTTGCATAAGGAAGGACCTTCCACAGACCCAGGCAACTACAGACCCATATGTTTGACCAGCCTCATATGTAAAGTCATGGAAAGACTTATCATGGAACTAATCAATTAGGACAAAGGGAACCCGTCTCAGTTTGGATTTGTTAAGGGCAGGTCATGCTCAATCAACTTGGTGGATTTTTTTTAAAAGGTCTCCAAAGCAATGAATGAAGGCAAAACAGTACACACCACATACCTCAACCTTGCCAAAGCTTTTAACACAATACCCTAGTCAGACATAGTAGAGAAACTAAATAAACTGGGAATAAACCCTATGTCACCCACCGGATTGCTATCTCCACGAAGAGACCAGTCACCAGTGAAGACCCTCAGGGTTCTGTGCTGGGACCCCTCTTGTTTGGCATCTACTTCTTTGAAATAAAAGCCAATACCAAAGGCCTGTGGCTGACTAAATTTGCAGATGAATGCAAGCTAGCAGAAGGCACTGAATCCCCAAATGACTTGGCCATCTTGCAGGAAGGTTTGTCCCAAATAAATATCTGGTGCCAAAATCATGGACAAACTAAATGCCAAAAAATGCATTACTGTATCCTTTGAGAAGTCATCTACTCCAGTGAACTACCACATTGACAATATGCCCCTAACAGTTGACCCAGCTGGGATCTGGGAACTTATGTGCACAGTGACCTAACTTTTGACCAATATGGGTCCATTGTCCCAGTGAACTACCACATTGACAATATGCCCCTAACAGTTGACCCAGCTGGGATCTGGGAACTTATGTGCACAGTGACCTAACTTTTGACCAATATGGGTCCATTGTTGTAAGAAAATCTTTCTACATTGCACAGCTTATAAACAAAGAGATGTCAAGGATCTCAGAGGGATGTCACTGTCCCCTTTAATCAGCCAACATTAGGCCAGTCATTGAATATAATGCCCCCTTTGACATGCATCTGTCCAGACACATGCACTAACTGGAACACCCACAGATACCTTACTGAAAGGATACAAAACCTATACAACATCTCCTACATGGACCAATTCAAAGCCCTGTCACTATACTCTGTATTCTCTAGACTGCTAACAGGTGACCTGTGTCTGGCATACAAGACATCCTCAGACTCAGTACTGATGGATTTACTGCACATCAGCAAGTCCATTGGCATCATAAATAATCAGTTTAGGGGTCAAAACCTCTTCTGCAACATCAACAGAATAGGTTGCAGGGACAGGTATATCTTGCAGAGGATAATGCTGTGGAACAGACTCCCAATCCATATTAAACAAAGTTCATCCCTGTCCATAATCAAGTGCATCTTGGATCTATGGATGGGAAACAGAAAATTTCCCCTAGGACTGCCCCCTGTACAACTAATGGGCACAGGCAGCTCATAAATGATTTATCCAATACATGGGTTCCCTCAAATTATCTATGGTATTATCCCAGTTATTCTCATTAGGGGTAATATATAAAGTATCAGCAATGGGATGGGTAAGACCAATCACTACCCAAATGAGATAGGTTAATTTGAGCACAAACAGGAAAACTGGCTAGGCTTAAAATGGTTCACAACGGCAGCAAGCCTAGTACATACTTATGAAAATATAAAACAGTAAGATGATTAAAAAATTAAACGTGATACTAAATGTCTTCTGATAATCACTAACAGAGCTGGTAATAAGGAAACGGAATGCAAGGTCCAAAGCAGGTAGAACATGAAAGCATTGTGTGGGTTCTGAGTAGGCTAAATAAGTACTGAGCATCTTTATAGGCAAGCAAACAGCTGTGATTGCTGTGGCATTAATACGAACTGTAACCAAATAGATGCCTTACCTTTTCTGCTCCTGAAGTACAGCTAATCACAGATCCATCTTCAACCTAAGTAAGAAAAATAATTCAGTTATTAGTACAACTGAATATGCTACTATCTGCAGGCTGCCAGTTACGTGGAGGGCAATCCTAACAAAGAGATCCACACTTGAATGTAGAGTTGCTGCCATTTTATATGGCATCCACATAACATTACAACATTAAGATATTTATTTATGTAATTAAGTTTGTTAAATGGGGAAGAACTCTGTTTCAAGTTGACCTATTTCAGGTTTAGCCCCGGAAAATTAACAAAAGTAGCAAACATATAATAGGCATTTTCTGTAAAGAAATCCATGAATATCATTATCCAGCGTTACAGAATAACTTAATAAGGTAATATTTAAATGGTGTCACAATCTTAGAATCTTACTAACTCACACTGAAAATTCGACAACTGTATAATTGCTAACAAATTCCTGAAGACCTTACTTAATGAAAATTCTAAGAGATTGCATAGGAAAGTACTCAGTATCACCAGGACAGCATTTTTGTTCAGATTATGTTTTCTTCCACTCAAGCATCTCAGTTTCTTACTCTAGTATATCATTTTTGTCATTTTCAAGTTCTCAAGGCAACCTAGGAACAAGAAAAGCAGTACAAACTCCACAGGAACTTATCTTAGGCTTGAGCTATTACATTCAGCTCTCAATGTCTGACCTATACAGCATTGATATCTCCATTAAATTAAGCACCGACTACCTCAGTCAACATATTTTTCATTACATATATCACCACTTCTGTGAAAAATACTTTCTCACAATACCTTTTTATATTTCACCTTTTCATTCTCAAGTCACACATATCTGTCCTTAAAATCTTTGAACCAAGATTCTTTGTACTGTTTTGTGCATTTTTGGTATCCAATCATTTTAAACACAGCTGTCATATACACAGTAGACAACTACTGTCATTTAAATAAATTATAAGTCTGTGGTGTGAGTCATGTAACCAGAGCCAGAGCTTCAGTTTGAAGCATTGTTTGGAGAGGCAAAAAAGTTACAGGAAGGCCTTCTCCATGACAGAACAACTTAAATACTCCCAAGGACTTATGCATGTGGCTTCAGAAGGAAAGAATCTGTCCAGTAATGTGCTGGCTTCCCCTGTAATGTGGGTTGTTGTCATAAATCAGCTGGTCAGCATAGCCTATTTTCAAACCTTAACTGTTTTGTGAAACAAAGGAAAGAAGAAGGATACACAGCAAAGTTTCACTATACCTAGCCCCCTTAACTTTATTCTGAGAATTGTGGCTTGCATAAAACTGCTATGCTGATAGGTTAGAATGACAGGAAAAAAGAAATTATGTACCTACGATAACGTTCCATGTTAGTTGTCTTCATCTCGCCTTCTTTCTTGCTGGTTGGGATCGGAATCGATCCTTGGCTCCGACTCGGCCATCTTCTATAGCTCGAGAGCTGTTTACTGGCTCGAGGCTACCCCTTATTCCATGATGCCTAGCGCTAGCTACCCAGATCTCGTTTGTAATAGCTAACCCCAGACATAGCCAGAGAATCAACCTGTCCAAACAAACAGGTTGAGCATACCTGTCATACTCTCTAAGTCAGTAGAGGAAACAAACCAGCGAACACTCAGCCAGTGAAACCAAAACTCCCCTCAATCCAATAGGACAGGGGGACGGAGGGTGGGACGCAAGAAAGAAGGCGAGATGAAGACAACTAACATGGAAAGTTATGGTAGGTACATAACTTCTTTATGTTAAGTTGTCTATCTCGCCTTCATTCTTGCTGGTTGGGACAGCATCCCTAGCACCTACAATCCTGGGTGGCTCATTGGAACAGACTCTTCAGAACAGTGGAACCAATGTCAGCTCTGCTCCTGGAGACCATATTTAGCTTGTAATGAGAAATAAGGGTATGAGGATTTGCCCACGTAGCAGCTGCACAGACAGAATCCATGGGCAACCTAGATTGGAAGGCTACAGAGGTTGCCAAAGACCTAGTAGAATGACCTTTTGGTTTGATAGGTAACTCTTTGTTTCTCAATTGATAAATGAAAGTAATAATGTGAGACAACCACCTGGATAAGGTCACTTTGGAAACTGGGAGACCTTGTTTGCCTAGAGCGTAGGAAAGGAATAGCTGGTCCAACTTCTTTTTTTCCTTAGTCCTATGCAAGTAAAAATGCAATTGTCTATGAATGTCCATTTGGTGAAATTTGTATTCTGCCTTGTTGGTGTGGTTAGGGAAAAACACAGGAAGGTCTATAGATTGGTTTAAATTGTTTTCTGAGCAGACTTTCGGAAGGAACGAGGGATTAGTCCTCAGAGCAATCCTGTCCTTATGAAAAACCAAGTATGGAGGACGAACACATAGTGCCTGAAGTTCAGAGACACATCTGGCTGAAGTAATAGCTACCAGAAAAAGTGTTTTCCAAGATAGAAACTTAATGGAGCAGGATGCTGCAGGTTCAAAGGGGGGCATAATTAAGGAGGTTAGTACCAAATTAAGGTCCCAAGGAGGAGGGGGAGCGCCTAAACAATAAACACAAGAACTGTGCCCATCTGTCAGAGACATTTTCTGACAGCATGAGTCACACTTCTTGAACCCAGACACCCTGGATTCTTTGGACATCCTGTAACAAAAAATACAACAATAGCTAACCAATCAAAATACAGTCTAAGGAGAAAACACAGTACACTACAGACTAAAGCTAAAGTTTTTTTTGTTTTTTTTATTTAAATAGGAAAGCCTCTAACTCAAATGGCTAGCCTATAAAGAAGATAGAAGGAAAGCCTCTATCTTAAATGGCTAACCTGACAGGAATACGGAGGGGGAGGGGAGAACTCTCTAAATTAAACAAGTTATAAAGGGGAGGGAAGGAAGCTACAAATACACACTTAGCTAACACTACAAATATAAGATTAAAAATTAACAAAACCCCCTAGAAAAGAGACTATTTCTAGTAAAAGAGTTCTATAAAGAAACTTTATACGAGCCTGCGCCAGAAAAACAACACCTCGCAGCTGAAGTGGCAAACAAGATCGGGGTAGCTAGCACTAAGCATCATGGGATAAGGGGTAGCCTCGAGCCAGTAAACAGCTCTCGAGCTATAGAAAATGGCCGAGTCGGAGCCGAGGATTGGCTCCGATCCAAACCAGCAAGAACGAAGGCGAGATAGACAACTTAACATCATATGTTACTAAGCAAATAAGGTGAGAAGGTATAGTAAAACATTATCAAAGTGTTTGTTGTGAGGGGGAAGCCTCCTTACACCCCCTCTGACATGGGTGCTCTGCCCCATACCCCCCAACTACAACTATACTGTCTGTCTGTAAGACTGCCCAAATTTGGAGAAAGTATACATCTTCCTAGAAAGTCTGAAAGTTACACTACACAAGGTAAGGGGGGCATGTGTTACCCCTAGAGTGCTGATATACCAAACCACTGCCATGCTGTAAGTATGGAGGGCTATCACACACTGGGATAGGAAGCATTGACCTGGTTGGAGTGTGATAAGGACTAACCTCATTTCCAAAACAATGATGTGTAACATGGCTTCCAAATGTGTCTATATACATGCATACATCAGTCAGACCTTGGCAATACCCTCTCCACTCCAGGATACAAGCATCCACGGTGACCAGCACAAGTAGGGAAGACATTTCAAACTGGTTACAAAGCTTGACATATGCTACCATCATTTGTTTTAGATATCGAACTGTTGAGTCTTCTTTGTACCCATAACATCGACTGAAGAACTCTTACATAAAATCTAGCACACAGTATCATTGCAGCGGCTACTGCCATTAAATGAAAGTTACATAAATGCTATAATGTTAGATCCATGTTGCCCGGTTTTCATCTGTTTCAAATGTATGGCTCAATGGTGTTGGATACAACCAGATCCGATCTCTGTGCCAACTCTGACGCTTCATTGGATCCAGAGCTCTGACTCTAACCCTACCCATAATTCCCTAGGCCCTACCTTAGATGCTCAGATCGAGTCTGCCCTCCTAACCTTGTGAAATATGTAGGCATATTGCTTATAGGACCTATTTTAAGAACCAGCCCCTTAATTTAGATAGGCCAAGGTTTTTGAGGAAAGCGGGTACAGTCTTTCATGACTGTGCAAAGACAGGGAAGAGAATTCACTCAATAATCTCGAAGCCATAGGTAACAATTTGGAAGGAGGCAAGAGGGAGGGAGGGAGTTGGTACAGGATGAAAATCAGACAACATGGATCTAACATTATGGTAAGTACATAACTTTCACATCCAGTGTTTTCTGTTTTTCGTCTGTTTCAAACATATGGGACTGTCAAACTAG
Organism: Protopterus annectens; assembly: GCF_019279795.1. Taxonomy (NCBI): domain Eukaryota; kingdom Metazoa; phylum Chordata; order Ceratodontiformes; family Protopteridae; genus Protopterus; species Protopterus annectens. The sequence goes on from NC_056746.1 coordinate 456,316,761, forward strand.
GTGGTATCAAGGAGGGACATTCCTGAGAATGGTGGAGCCCAAGTAGCCATGGCACAAATGTCATCACTGGATAAACCTCTGCCAAATGTTGCTGTCAGAAACTGCTCTGGTTGAATGGGCTTTAAGTTTCCCCAGTAAAAGGTAAATTTTTCTTATTATATACAAAAGAAATGCAATCTGATAGCTATCGGGACAAAGTATCTTTAGTAACTACCTTTCCCAATTTTGGTTTAGAAAAATAAATAACTGATCATTCTTTCTAAATTATTTTATTCTGCTATATATAATCGCAGTTGCCTGTGAACATCTAACATATGCAGTAAGTATTCTCTTTTGTTTGAATACCTTGGAAAAAACACAGGAAAATGAATTGACTGATTTAAATTAAGTTTGGATGCCACCCTATAAATGAAGGAAGCGTTAGGTCTAAGGGAAAGTCTGCCTTTTGTGGATCACTGGGTACGAAGGCTTAGAAGAGAAGGCCTGTAGTTCTGGGATTCATTTGACTGATGTCACTAAGAAAACTGTTTTCCATGTAAGGAAATTTATATCAGCAGTGGTAGCTGGTTCAAATGCAGTCCAAGTTAGGGCTTGTGGCATAATGGTGATGCCATATGTAGGTGCTGGTTCTCTAATGGGAAGTCTCAACTGAAAAGCACCGCTCAGGAAGGCTTATGAAATTTTAAGGGAAGCTATTAGAATGTCTTTGCATCCAACAAGAGAATCTGCAATTGCAGCCAAATGCACCTTGATGTTGGCAAAGCTGGAACATTTACCAAAAAGATCAAATAAAAATTCTAATATGGATGCAACAGGTGCTGAAAATAGGTCCAGGCCTTTGGAGAAAGCCCAAATCAAAAGTTGCTTCCATTTACTCTGATAAGCAGAGAAAATAATGATGCCTGCAGGAGAAAGCCTGGCATCTCTGGCTATGCTCAAAATTGGAGGAACCATGTGGTTAACTTCATGGACTTCTGGTCTAGAGGAGGCAGTCCGGACAGATAAGTCAGTAGTTTTGAATAATGACTCAAATTCCATGGGGGATGAAAGGCCACAGGTAGGGGAACCATGTCTGTCGAGGTCAAAAGGGGGTAATGAGGATCACCCTGGCCTTGCACTGTTTGCTTTCTTTTTGAATTTGTTCATCAGGGACAAAGGCATACAGAGTACCAGGGGCCAATTGTGGATCAGAGCATCCATAGAAGACTGTCCCTGTGGAGGGATCAGGGCAAAATAACTGCTGCATTTGTTGTTCAGATAGGATGCAAAAAGGTCGCAGAAACTGAAAATTACAGGAGTCACTGAGGAACCACTCATGAGGCATCAGAACTATTCTGCACAACTTCTCCATGATCACAATGGATAACCCCAGGATTTGCTTTGCTATCAGAAAGCAATGTGAAGACATTGCCCGTTGCCATACTCACATGACCACTCCACATAAAGGATAAGAATGGATTCCTCCTTGCTTGTTGATGTACCATACCATTTTTGTGTTGTTCATTTGTATGAAAATCACAGTCTTGGGAAGGAGATCCTGATATGCCTGCAAATGTAGAAGGACAACTCTCAACTCCAAGACATTGATGTGAAGATTGGCCTCTAGTGATGACCATGTACCTTGGACCATTTTCTCTTTTCTAAATGCCCCCCCCCCCCCCAGAGGGGAGGCACTCGTGGTCACTGTTGCAATCGGCAATTCCACCTGGAAAGGGCAACCCTGGGTTACCTTCACTGATGTTATTTACTATCCACCATGCAATGTGTTGTTTGCAAATCTGCATAATACGGATTTTCAAATGTAAAGGATGAATGGATTGAGACCAATATAATGCTAAAGTCCACTGTAGTACTTTCATATAGTATCTGGTTAAGGACCATTAGTGTTGTGTAAGCCATGAGACCTAAAAGATGCAGAAATAACCTTGCTGGTGCTGATGGGTGATGCATTACATGAAAAGCTGTTAGACAAACTAACAGAACTCTGGACTGGGGAAGGATGATTATTTGGAGTTTGGTGTCCAGGTGCCATCCTATGAACTCTGTTGGAGTTAGGAATATCTGTTAATCTACCAAAATGTCAGCTAAGTCCAGAAGCAACTGGAGTACCTGGTCCCAGTGGTACAGCAGCAGATGCTTGGTGGAAACAGTGACGAGCCAATCACTGAGTTATGGAAAGACTTGAATCCCCAGTTAGTGTAGATGCACTGCTACCAACACCATGATTATGGTGGACACCCTGGGGAGGGGGCTGTAGTGAGACCAAATGGTATTGCATGGAATTGATTGTGACTGGCTCCCAGCTGGAAGTGAAGAAATCTCCTGGATTGCTTTGCTATTTTTTGTGACAGTATGTGTCTTGGAGATCTATGGAGTACATACAATAATCCTTCCTCAAAAGAGGTAAAATGGACTGTACTGTGATAGTCTGGAATATTGCCTTTTTTCACAAACTGATTTAGGTAACTGAGATCCAAAGTGGGTCTGAGGTCCCTGGTTTTCTTTTGCTACTAAAAAGAACCTGGAATAGACTCTGGATTCTAATTGGTCCTTGGGGGGGGGGGGGGTCCAGCTGGATGACTCTTTTTTTGAGACGAAGCTTTGAAATTTCGATGGCTGCTGAGACCCACTGACTGGGCGGAACATTGGGGACTTTCTTCTTTTTCTAAGGTGGTATGGAAAAAGGAATGAAATGGCCTCTGGATATTATTTTTAGCACCCAGGAGTCTGAAGTTATTCTGTGCCAGGCTTGGGGGTGCAGAGAGAGAGATATCCCCTGGTTGCCTCCTGAGTGCAGCAGTTAGGCAACCGTTCACGATTGCTGAAATGCTTTTTTAGGAAAATGGACCCTAAAAACCTTGGTTATGTGGTTCACCCCTGCCTCTTGTGTGGCATCTGTAAAAACATTGCCTCTCCCTCTGCCATGAGTAGGTCTGTCACCCTGGGAGTCAATGAAAGTACTCTGTGATTTGCAGAACTACATCTTTTTCTTTGATCTCTGGTTCCTTGTGTAAATTTTTTGTGGGGTGGAGAAGCACACTCTCACTGCAGAGAGAGTTTTAACATCATATTGGCTCCTGGTGAGTGCGTCTTTAACTTTAGGTCCAAAGTGGCACCATCATAAGGGGCATTTACAAAGAATATCTTAAAGCCTTCTGCAAAGTCACAAATACTCATCCAAGTGTGATGGCACATGGTGAATCCAGTGCCTGCTGCTCTGGCCATACCATCAGCTGCATTAGAGAGTAAACACATGGCCATATTTGAGGACAATTGCAGGGTGGAAAGCTCCACTGTTTTCTGAACATCTGCAGGCAATACACCTGAGAGGGACTTGATGATCTCTTTGGTAAATTCTCTCTGAAACCTTGTTAAATGAGCCAAATGGTTCAGAGATCTAAGGGCAAATGCTGCTAATACATAGGTCTGCTTCCCAAATCTGTCCATAGATCTAGGAGGATGAACAGAGGAACTTTGTTCAAATAGTTCTTTCTTGGTGGCTGCAGGCACCAAAGAATCTACTGGTGGACCTTTACTCCAGTTCTTACTGTCTTTTAACTGCAGCTAAGATGCAATCTTTTTTTTTTAGGTTTGGACTGCACCACAGTCAGGATTCTTCCATGCCTGTTAAGCCATGAGGTCAATAAGTGAATCAACGGGAGGTACTACTCAGGATGATATAGAACCAGAACTAAGAGCTTCCAAGAATACTGACTCATCCATAAAAGGGTCTTGGGACGGCCAACCACCTCTCTGCATCATTAATTTGAGAATAATCACTGAATGTGACATTTTCAGGGGAGAAGCAAAGGGAACCATCTCCTTCCTCTAAGTCAGTCTCTTCATTGAAAGGCTCTAGGGAAGAGACTATGTGCTCCTGTTTGCACATCCATTTTCTGGGGGAACCTTTTGGGAAAACAGTAGAAAGCTCAGAACTAGATGGGGAACTGACAAAGCAGACTTCCTCAGAAGCCCTTGGTACCAGCTGTCCCTGTCTGACAAGATGAAGATAAGAGGAAACAGGCTTAAGATAATTTGCCTTTGGTATTTACCAAAGCCATTTCAAATGCCTTGTAGGCTGAAGCTACCACTGGCAATGAGGACTCTCTCCAATCCAAGGAAGACAGGAAGCCCTCTCCACCAATGATCCCCAGTCCTGAATCCGATCTTGGATATGAGTTGTCCAGGGCCTAAATCTCGAGTGGGAGAGATGGCTCTGAGAATCTCAGTGTTAAGTCACCCCCTCAGAGCTTGGTGCTGTAGCTTCAGCTCCAAATTTCATCTCAATCCGAAGGCATCAGAGGTGACAGAGAGGGAAGCATCAAACCTGTAAGCAGTTCCAGTGTCTACAAAGGTGCTCTGGCTCCAGTCAAATCCAACAACACCAGGCCCGATGGGCGAGTCGGTACAGATTCCAGTAAGGGACGAGTAAGATGACCAGTACTTGGTACCTTTGCTGGGCACAGTATCGGGATAACCCTCAAGCTGAATCTGCATCCTCAAAATCTTCATCATCCTACTGACATCAAGCTCTGTCACTTTGTGATGACCCAGTGGATGATACCACCAAGGGTGGCCGAGAGTATCTTCTTTCCTGAAGGATAGGTGAATGTAGTCTAGAACTCACTGTTCCTGGTGAGTAACTGGTCCATGAATAAGGAGGTCAGACCCAAGGAGTGATCAGATCCAATCTTCGAGATAACTTAGCTTCAGGACCGAGTGGGGTCATTAGTTCTGGAGACTGTTTTTTGGTGGATTTAGATGGAAACTTGCACCTTTCTTTTTCCTCTCTTGCCCTTATTTGGTTCTTTCTCTTTTTCTTATCACTTTAACTTTGATCTGTCTTTTTTTTTTTTTTGGAAGGGGAAGCTGAAGAAGAGGAAGGGGTAGTCCCTGTCTGTGCTGGACGGAGTCCCTTTAAGACAAGTACTCCCTTCTGGCTTGAATGGCCCTAGAACTGAATGCTGCACAAGACTGGTAGTCCACATTGAGATGTGTGGCATGTAATCAATAAATGCATTTTAGTCTAGATCTTGGGTTGAAAATGTGTGCCCACACTCTTGAGCACTTCTTAAATCAAGCAGATTTCAACATAAAGAATGCCCTACAGGAAGGCCAATAAACACTATAAACACTAAGCACAAAGGAGCAATTATATTTACTAGTTTAAATAGGTTCATAGGTTCATAGGTTTATACTAGGCTATCTGCCCTAAGGCATTTATAAGCCTAGCCCAAATTTTTGTGGCTTACGCCACCCCTTATATGAAAAAATACTGTGCCCATTAGTTTGTTGTGCCTCTGTCCAGCAGTGACACAGAGATGATTCCCGGGGTAAACCTACGATCTCCCATCCATAGGTCTAGATTTCTCTTGAACAGAGTCAGCGAGGTGCTCTGCCTCACATGGACCGGGATTTTATTCCACAGCATAGGGAGTCTCTGAGTGATAAATCTATCCCTCCAGCACGTCCTATTTATATCCGTGCTAAGGTTTAAGTCGCTTGCTCTAGTGGTTTTGGTGGATTTGGATTTTTTGAGGTGGAGCATGTCCATTAATTCCGGGTTGGACATGGCCTTGTATGTCAGGCACATGTCACCTCTGAGCAGGCGGTATGCGACTGAATAGAGCTGGAGTTTCTTCAATCTGGCAGCATATGACAGATTTTGGAGTCCCTTTATCCTTTTGGTGAGGAACGTTTGGGGTCTCTCCAATTGCTGCAGATGTCGGGTGAGATACATCCCGAATGGGGCATTGTACTCGATCATTGGTCTGATAAGTGAAGAGTACAGGGGAACAATGACCTCACTAGATCTGGATGTGAATCCCTTCATGATCAGGTGGGCAATGTAGAAGGTCTTTCTAACCACTTTAGCAACGTGAGTGTCAAAAGAAAGGCCACTGTCAACATGGGTCCCCAGGTCCCTGATGACCTCTTCTGTGCTTAGTGGATTGCCACCTATATGGTAGCTTGGGGTTACCTTGTTTTTCCCGAAGGGTATGACTATACATTTTTTGGCGTTTAACTTCAGGCCATGGCTCTGGCACCAGCTATCTGTTTCCGTGAGTCCCTTCTGAAGGATATCCGTGTCCGATGCACTTTCCACTATGGCGCCCAGTTTGCAGTCGTCTGCAAACTTTGTCAGCCAAAGTCCTCCCATGTTGGCCTGTACTTCTGAGAAGTAGATGCCAAACAATAGGGGGCCAAGGACCGAGCCCTGTGGGACACCACTTGTGACCGGCTTGGAGCCTGACACAGCGCCAGCAACTCTAACCCTGTGGGTTCTGTCCTTAAGCCAGTTTGCAACCCATCTTGTGACATATGGGTTTACATTTAAGCTGGTAAGTTTTTCTACAATACCCGAGTGGGGTATTGTGTCGAAAGCCTTTGCAAGGTCAAGGTAGGCTGTATGGACTGCCTTTCCCTCATCAATGGCCTTGGTGACTGTTTCTAAGTCGACCAAGTTCAAAAGGCATGATCTTCCCTTGACAAAGCCAAACTGGGTCGGGTCCAATGTCTGCAAGTCCCCTATATCTTTGTTTATGAGCTCCATTATGATCCTCTCCATAGCTTTGCAGACTAGACTTGTTAAGCTTATGGGGCGGTAATTACCAGGGTCCGTAGAGGTGCCGCCTTTGTGGAGTGGGACCACAGTTGCCGTACGCCACTCCTTGGGCACGTATCCTGTGGTAAGGCTGAGATTAAACAGCTGCCTTATGTGCGGGTTTAATTCCTCATTTAGCTCGTGTAGCACACAGCCGGGGACACCATCGGTCCCATTGATGCTGTGTTTTAGCTTTAGAGAGAGCAGCTTTCACCTGCAAATTTGAGATGTCGGGAGGCTACACTCGGCTGGGATAGTTATCTCTCCTTTAGGGGAGAGGGGTGAAGTTTGCACTGAAGCTGTCTGCCAGTATGTTGGCAATGTCTGTGGGTTCAGTGATTTTTGTATCATTTTGGACTAATTCTGAGCATATCTGGGAGTTTCCACCCAGGTTCCTAACATAGCTGAAAAAGGCCTTATGATTGTCCTTTGAATCCATGGCAATTTTCTCTCAAAATTGGCCTTAGTTGATTTTATGAGTGCTCGTATTTTTTACTAATAATGATCAGGGTGACTTCCCTTTTATGGATTTTGTTCTATCATGTAATAGCTTTCTCCTCTTATTGTAAAGTTTGTTAATGGCTGGGGTCCACCAGACTGGACATTTGCCCTTTGTGGAAAGAGTCTTGGTTTTATTTGGGATTGCCTGATCCATGCAGTCCTGGAGGTGTTCATAGAAGGCATTTGTAAGGGCTTCCGCAGCTTGGGTTGTGGTTTCCACTGGCTCAGGGGCCTTGAAGGATACCACACCAGTCTTGAGTAGTGTGAAGTTTGCTTTAGAGAAGTTCTTCACTATGGTCTTTTTGTTTGGGGTGGGGGCGGGATGTGGATTTCCAGTGAGATTAGTTTATGATCAGATCTCACCAATGAGGTGAGATCTGATCATTCTTAATAAATTCTTATCATTATTCTTAATAAATAGTTATTAAGTATGCCTATCTTTTATTTTTTAAAACAATTAACAACAAACAACAAAAGGTCCCTAAGGCCTTAGCTATGTAATTGACTAAACTATGCTAACCACAGTATATTAGCCTTATTCTAAGATCTACACTGATCGAAAAATAACAAAGTGGGAGAAATCTCTCATGGTAGGAGAGGAGCAGCAGAAAAAGAAGTATACAGCCAACTGCTTCTGGAGAACTCTTTCCCACATACATATTGTTTGAGTGGCAAAAGAAAACTGAATTAAGGCAGGGCTTAGGGAATTATGGGTAGAGGAGGAGTCAACAAAGTTTCAAAGTCGGAGCCGAGATCAGATCCAGTCTCATCTGAAAACCCATTCATTTGAAACAGATGAAAATAGACAACACTAGATCTATACTTGCCCATAAGCAAAGATGGCTTATGGCAAATGAATGAAAAATCTGAAAGACCAGCTTCTGAAGGGCTAGTATCCTATCCATCCTTCCAAGGAGGAAGAGTAAGCATTTCAAGGACCAGTATCCTGTATCTGATCAGAAAAATCTTACACACTTGTAAAGACACTAAGGTCAGTGAAAAGGAGGCTCAGTAGTAACTGGAGATAGCATCTAAGCTGCCTTTACAGAAAAAGTACACTTGTGTAAGTTGTACTTACCATAACAGTAGATGTTTGAATGATCACTGCTGCAGTAGCCTTAGCTATATAGGTTATATCCTGCCAAGAATATAACAACCAGTCAGTTTCCAAACCTTTACGGTACCTTCCACATGCCCAAACTATCAGGCAGCTCAGACTAAAAGACAAGTTTGGGCACGAAGCCCTTCAGAGCTTTCCTGTCAGCAGAGAGAGGGAGGTTGAGCCCTGAAGGGACTATGCTAGAAACAATAAAAAAATAAATAAATAAATGTTCACCCCCTTCCATAAAAATATACACCAAAAAACAAGGGGGGTGTAGGGAGAGAATAGCTACTGCAGCAGTGATCATTTGAACATTTACTGTTATGGTATGTTCATCATATTAATCATTGCTGCAGTAGCCTTAGCTATATGGGTAGATTACCATGGCTAACTACATTTGGGAGGTGAAAAAAGGAAAAGATTCCAGGAACTCCTTGAGAACAGTCCTACCAAAACTTGATCTGGACTTCGAGAAGAAATCAAGCTTATAGTGCTTTGTAAAAGTATGTATAGAGGACCAAGTAGCATCTTCTAGAACATTTCTAAACTCCAACCCTTTCCAAAAAGCTATAGATGAAGCCAAGACCTGGTAGAGTGGGCCTTGTTCCTGCCTGGAAAAAAATTGTTATGGTGAGTTTAACAAAAGGTAATAGCTTTAGACAACCATTTGGAACTAGTGTGTTGTGACACAGGTTGTCCTTCTAACTTTGACAGGAAATAAACAACTGATCTGAAGATCTGAAAGATTTAATTCTGTCAAATAGTACCTGAGCTGTCTGTGGGCATCCAATGTATGGAGTGCTCTTTCTCCCTCATTTTAGGTTCAGAAAAAAAAATACAGGATGGATAATTTGGCTTAAGGTAAATTTGGATACTACTTTGAGCATAAAAGAAGGGTACTTACGTATTATCGCAACCAGATTTTCGCCGTTGCGATAATACGCTTGCTGGCTTGAAAATAGCTACGGGAAATACTGTAAGTTGTCACTCTTTGTGTTTACTGTTGAAAAGCTAGTTTTGCTGACATTAAGGAAGAAAAGCAATCGTGGAAATCTTTACCTGTTTTGCTTGCATGACAGACGCATGCTTCAATTGGCAGGGCTGGTCTGTTACTGATGAAAGGAGTACTTTTACGGTGAAGAAGCAATGCTGACAAGAAAAAGAAAGACCGCTTGGAAATGCTTTCTGCTGAACTCTTTATTTATTAAACGGTAAACTATTTATGTATCACACATTTCATTTTTACAGAAAACTTGCAAAACTTAAAGCTTTGTGGAACTGATGGTGGATGATGTTAACAGGTGTTTGGGAATGAATTGGTTGACGGCAAGGTTTTGGTTTGGAGTTCTGAAGAACATGTATTACACAACCTTCAATGTGAACAAAAACACAGTAATTGGCACAGTAACATTACTTTCTTTCTTCATTTTCACTGATAACCCTGTGTAAAACAATGGGTAATTTGAACCAAAACACTAACTGACATTATCATAGCACCTGTTCTTCTATATTAACATCGGGAAGCGCACTGTATTACATGAAAGATAAGCTGCCCGCAAACAGCACACGTAAACAGAAACATGATTTTCTACATTTTCAAAGATATCCCTGCCTAAAACAACCTTCAGTGTGAAGGAAAACACACTAATTGACATTATCACAGCATTAATGTTTATATTTGCACATCAGGAAGCGACCGGTAGTCACGCGAAAATTTGGTTGCGATAATAAGCAAGCACCAAAAGAAGAATTAGTACTCAAAGAAACCCTGTCCCTATGGAAAATGAGATAAGGTTGACTCGCCATAAGGGCTTGCAACTCAAGATACTGACTGCTCTGACATCTTCAAAAAGGGTAAGTGTTTTGCATGTTAAGAACTTCATGTCAGTCAGATTAGCTGGTTCAAAAGGAGTAAGTGATAGCTTCTCTAACACAAAATTAAGATCACAAGGAGGGGCCTGCAGTTTACTTGGAAGCCTTGTACCCAAAAAACCTTTTCAAGAACATTTTGACATGAGACTGCCTTGAAAGACGATGATCCTTGAGCAGACATGTTGAAACGGCTGATAAATGAACCTTAACAGAGAAATAAGTAAGGCCATAGAGTAGTACCTCACACAAACATTGTAAAACCAGAGAATAACTAGCATCAAATGGGTGCTGGTTATGATGTTGGCATTAACTAGAAAACATTTTTACTTTACTAGTATATAATTTTCTAGTAGCAAGCTTTCTTGCCTCCATTAGTACCTGCTGCACATCCTCAGTCAACAGGTACGTAAAAGGAATTAAGACCCTATCACCCAGGCAGTCAATTGAAGATGATTGATGTCAGAGTGTATCAAACACCCCTCGCCTTATGTGAGTAGATCCATTCTGTAAGGAAGCTTGTTGTAATTGCCCCTGGCCATTTCTGAAAGAAGTGAGAACCATAGTTGCCTGAGCCAGAAGGAAGTCACCACAATGTTTTTTGTGGGATTCCTTCTGAATCTTCAGACGTACCCTAGATTATTAGTGGAAAGGGTGGAAAAGCATACAGGTACATTCCTGTTAAAAAGAAAAGGTAATTGTCTTCTAGGTCTTCTTGCTACAGTCTTGTCAGTTTATTGTTCAAACAGGAGGTAAAAAGGTCTGGTAGGAGAACTCCTCACAGATGAATCAAATCTTGGAAGATCCCCCTGATCTAGCTTCCATTCATGAGGAGCTTGCCCTGGTTCTTCTCAGCTTGTCTGCCACACAATTTTGCTCCGATTCCGAGACTGTAGAATGCCTGCAGATTGAGATTGTGCTTTGAAGCTATATCCCAAGCTAACACTGGTAGTCTGAAAAAGGGATGAGACCTGGTTACCCCTTGCTTGCTGATGAACCACATAACTGTAGTATTGCTGAAACCACTTGAAGAGGTCTTGGGGACCAAAGATGGTTTGAAGAATTGAGTTTCTTGATTAGGGCAAGCATCTCCTAGATACTTATGTGCTTGCATCTATTTTTGGTCTGTCACACCCCCTGCACTTTTATCCCTCCTGTAACTGCTCCCCAAGGAAAGCCTGAAGCATCTGTGGTGACTGACTGCTTTGAAGTGGGGAGGAAGAAAGGGAGATCTGGATTCAATTATACCTGTTTTCTCCATCAAAACATCTGTTTTCTGATAAGCACAGCATTGGGGATTTGAAAAAATAAGGGGTATTGATGTTGGGACCAAACAGATTTCAGACACCACTGTATCTTTCACATGTAGTCTTGTCAGTGGTACCATGGGAATCAGAGATGTGATGAGACCCAAAATGCTGGAGGTATTTCCTCACAATGACCAAAGTCTGAATGAAAAACCTTAGAAATAGATCTAAATAAAGGTATATTTATGCTGTGGGAAAAAAAGCTCTATGAACTCAGGTGTCTAAGTTGACATCCTGTGTGAGGGAGTCAAGAAATACCTTTGAATGCTCTCTTGGAATCCTAGCTTGTGTAAGAGATCTCTCACCAAAGAGAAAGATTCCTGACAATAAGAAAAAGACTGCAGAGATAAGCAAGTCATCTAAATACAGAAAAAAAGATACCCTGTAACCTGCAGTGAGCTGTAACTGGAGCTAGATATTTGGTGAACACTCTTGGTGCAGTGGATAGTCTAAAGACTAAGACAGAAAATTGATAACATGATCCAGACACACTAAACCTTAAGAAACATCTGAAGTCTGGATGAATAAGGATATGAAGAACAGGTGGAAGCAAAAGAGTCTGATGTGGGGGAAAAGGAATGACCCCCTGGAAAGTAGGAATTTCCTCCCACTGCAGTCTGTAACCCTGGTGAATGATTTTCAGAACCCATTTGTCTGGAACAATCTGTTACAAAAAAAAATGGAGATTCAGATTTTCTGGAAGATAAAAAAGGGGCCAGGGTCACAAGTCCCTTGAATAGTCATTTAGATCCTGTCCTTGGTTTTGAGAGGTTCAAGACTTCTCTTTGGAAATCCTTTGACATTTCTTCTTAAACATCTGTTAAACTGAATCTGTTGAGACTGCTTAATCAATTTTTGTCAAAATTGGATGAGGAGATAAAAAATTCCTTGGACAATTTGGAAAAGGAAGGCTGAAATATCTTAGAGTCCCTGGATCATCTTGCAACAGTGGGGGCCAAACTCTAAATCTCTAGCCAAGGGAGAATTTAAAATCTCAATTTTAACATTATCTGGGAGGTTCTGAGAATGCAGCCACACAAACCTTCTTAAAACATTACCAGTGGCCATAGCCCTGAAAAAAATCATCAGGGTCATACACACTGGAAACCATGAGTAGTGTCTTGTGCAATAAAAAAACTATGTTATTTAAAGCAGATAAAACATTCCTTATACTTTCACAATTTGTTAGAACAAATTCACATATGAACCTGACAATTCAAAAATTTGAAAATCAAAGTTGCAGAAGTATACACTTTTTCTCCATACCTATGAATAATTTTCCCAACCTTATAATAAAGAGTAACACTGGAATTAACTGCTTAGCAGCAGTGGGATCAAATAAAACTATAGTTGCTAGGTCAGGTTTGGGAGTAGTGTAAAAACATTTAAAAGAATGAGGAACTTTATACAAGCTATCTGCTTTTTAGGGGCAGATGGCTGACTATCAAGAAAACTGCAGAGAGTGACACACATCCTCTAAAGCTGACAGGACAGGAGGAATGGGTGCAGGTTCTGGAAAATCTTCTATAACAACTCATTGTATTTTCTGAGGGACTGAGAAACTTCAGTGTTCTCCCATTGAAAACACTGGCACATTCTAGCAATAGTGTAAGTGAAAGAGAAACCCCCACAGGGAGAATCGGTCACTGAACTCTTCTCTATCTGAATCAGAAATCTGAAGGGAAAAAAACATATCCCTCACTGCAACTTCCTGTTCAGATTCAGAATCTTGAATCACTTCAGGGAAACGAGAATCCCTCCTTCTCTTACCAAAAACCACTTTAAAGAAGGAGCAACAGCCTGAATTAAACCCTAAGCCAGGCTCAGTAAACTACTACTATCCAAAGAAATTTGAGGAGAAGTAGGTACACGCTTGGTTTTCTGTTTCTTTTTTTGCAGGACAAATAGGGATGACTATGATACTAATGGCAACAGCTGCTTCCCTAAGGTTGACAGGGGCGGCTCGTGCTATAGGACTGCAGCCCCCCACCTGTAAAATGAATAAAATAAATTCCCCCCACATTAAATTTAAAAATCTTTCACAAGTAGTCCTGGACTCCGCGCATGTGTACTTAGTTCTGACTACTGTGTTAGGCAGACCAGAACTCCACGCACGCATGCATGCTCATTCCTGTACTCCAGACTGCTCTGTTAGGCAGTCCGGTTAGGGAAGGCAGGAAACTCCGCCCTTCCAGCCCAGAGGTCTGTGCGATGACAACCGGAAGGTCACCGGACCGCATCGCCCACAGGTTGGAGGCTCCAGCCTACACAAGTCTCAGATGGAGGACTTAGCTGGGCTGCTGCAGAGGATCGCTATGGAGGACAGAATCTGCAGTGTGTGTGTTGTGTGTGTGTGTGTGTGTGTGTGTGTGTGTGTGTGTGTGTGTGTGTGTGTGAAATGCCCCAGTTGCTACATGGTGGTGGGTAGAGAATAAGGCTTGAACCCTGTACTTTGGACCCAAGTGGCAAGAGCCTGAATTCCCTACCCACCACTATTTGTCAAAAATTTGCAGATTTTTGCCTCATATTTGTTCTGTTCCTCATAAAATTTATGGTTTCTGTATTTTTGTTTCTTGACACAGTCAGTGGTGCAGTTGTGCAATGGTAGCATTGTTGCCTAACAGCTACAGGTTCTCTGGTTTGATTCTTGGCTGGGGAGTCGTCTGTGTAGAGTCTGCATGTCCTCCCTGTGTTTGTGTGGGTTTGCTCTGGTGTCCTCCCATCTTACAAAGACACATGTCTGGAGTGTTTCTCCCTGGGCCTCTGCAGAAAATTGGCATTTGTTCCAAGTCAGGCTTTCCTGGTTAACAAATGTTAAATAAAAATGACAAGTGTCAAAGGAAAAATATACTTTAAAAATGATCAATACATGGTAGGTTCAGGTTAAGGCACTTTAATCTTGCAGCAAGGAGACAAAAACGTGCAGGCATTTTTATACATTTTCTAATAAGACATTGCCTACCAAGCTGACGTAGTAAATCACAAGTTTTAACATCATCATTTTGTAGTGCTTGTTTATATGTTTTTCTGCTTGTACTATCAATTTGTGTGAGAAACTTCCTAAGAAAAACAACGTGGCCTTGGCTACCACCGGTTAGATATATGCAATGTTACCATTCAAGGTACTATGGCTAATTTGAGCACAAAGCAAGTATAGATTGCAGTTCATTTCTCCAACAGTCCTTTGTCTGTTTTATCTCTACTTTCTGCAGCTGTGCGTGTTCTCATACTTCAAACAGAGCTAATTGTTCAAAATCATTACATTACAGAATATAGCATTGTTCATTCTTTGCTTCCTGACCTAGCAGATAATCACCTGCTTCTCAAGTACATTTCCAAAATGCATAAACATGAATATTACTGTGCTAGCAATTACTAGGTCAGAGGGCATCTTGCAAGTTTCAGAAAGCACATTGCAGTTTCAAAAGCATCTTTTAGTCTCATACGAAATTCAGCTGTATATAAAATAGTGCATATAAAATGGAATGAAAAACGTGTTAACTTATAATTAGCATTAAGCACACACATTAATACATATTTTTCTGACAACAAGCTTTTGAATTTCAGACTTCATATTCTTCAGAAAGTACATGGTAACACAAAACCTTTTATTCTAGCAATTTTTGAAGTTTATAACATGGATATTTGAAATTTGTCCCTAGTTTTGGGACTGTATTCCCCCATTATTGGCTTCGTCCAGGTTTTTTTTGTGCTGAGAGCTATGGTGAGAACTGAATTCACTGAATATGTTTGGGGGCTGTATTCCCCCATTACCAGCTTTGTCTTGTCTACGTGTTTTTTCCTAACAGGCTGAGAGCTATGGTGAGAACTGAATTCACTGAATATGTTTGGGGGCTGTATTCCCCCGTTATTGGCTTTGTTCAGGTGTTTTGTGCTAAGAGATTGACAACTATGGTGAGAACTGAATTCACTAAATGGTAGCCATTTAAGTTTCAGTCTTCCTCTCTTTAATAAAACAGATGATTTGGTATAGTGGTATGTTGCTCTGACTGTTTTGCACAGGGTCCTGGGTTCAATACTTGGCAATGAAATATATGGTGGTAGCACAGCATTTTATTCTAGCAACTTTTCAACATTATACAAGCAATGTTTAAAATGTATCCCTGTTTTGTAGGCCCCCCCCCATAAATTTTGGCTTTTTCCAGACTTCTTGTGCTGCAAAGTTCAGAGATACAGCTGAGTGTCAAGTAGACTTTACAAGAAGCTGAGAGCTGAAGGGGAGCAAAAGTTTAGTGCTGCTTATGCTGAGTCTGCTTGCACTGTTAATAGAACAACAAGTAGCGTACTTGGTTTTGATGCAGAAGGCTCTGGGTTCTACTCCCACAGTAGGTAGATGCATTGCTGATACTGTACTGTGTTGTAAAGGGGTGGATGCTGCAGTCCTTTTTGGCAAAGATACCTAGTAACTATGAACCTGTTATCAGTTTGCCATCCATTCCCTATTGCAATATTACTAGCTTATCATTTTTTTAATGCAACATAGGCAATTTATTCCTCAAGGGCAACAGGCACTCTTTTTGTAGATGAAACAATGAAATATAAAGTTGTTTGATAGCAGCAACCTCTTCATTAGTTACAAATTTCTTTAATGTGGAATTATTTATATGACTTTTACTTCTTCAGAGATTGTGCATATTTACTGATAATGGTGGACTGTAGAAGTTTGAGTAGACTTTTATGATGGAAATGTTCTGAACTGGGCAGTTTTGTCATTATTGGTGCATGCATTTTGTTTCATTGTTTACTGGAAAAATGTTCTGAATTGGGCAGTTTTGTCATTACTGGTGCATGTGTTTTGTTTCATTGTTTACTGGAAAAATGTTCAAAACAAATTTAAAACACCCTCTAACAACTGTACTGTATTGTACAAGGAATATAATTTAGTACAATCAGGAACGTGTATCAAAGAGCACATGTATGTTTCATGTACAAGGGGTCTATGATTTGAAAACAGCTCAAAGTTAATCTTTATCTGCCACTGGCAAAATGTATTTTCTTTGAATGTGTGTTTCAATGCTGTGTCAATGAATGTGAGTTTCAAGGGCAGAGAAGTTTTAATGCTAAGTCTGTTTTCATTGTGAGACTGCATTGCTTTGTTTAGCAGATATCTTAGTGTTTGTGCTGTAAAATGCAAAATAAAACTTTCAAATGAAGTCCAAATCATCAAAGAAGTAAAGCAGTATGTACATTAGTGTTTATGGTAAATGGGGTGAAATAGCCAAGTAATGGTTCATTGAAATGGCTGCAGGTGGGAGGCTCCATTCGACCATGATTTTGTGAGGGCAAACTCAAAGACAGCCCCGGCTGAACTATACCTCTCAACTGTCCAGATTTTCACAGGATGAATAGATTTTTGCTTCTTATTTTTGGTTTGTTCCTCATAAAATTTGTGGTTTTCTTGCAAATCATTTAGGAATTAAGTCACTAAATAAATAATGACAGACACTGAGTTTCAGACTTCATAACCTTCAGAAAAATGCATGCTAAAGTAAGACCTGTTAGTCTATCAACTGTCTCAGTTTATATAAGAGCAATTTTTAGTACTGTATATATGATCCCCCAATATATTTGGCCTTGTCCAGATTTATTGCATTAACAGGTTGAGAGGTACATGCAAATAAATTGCTTTATAGAATTAGGCATAGCCACACCTCTCAGCTGTCTCTGATTTTGGCTCAAAATGTTGCTCTTCCCCTAATAATCCCTCCGCAAAATAGCAATTCTGGAAGAAAACGTGGAGGGTTTACAATTAAGAAATAACTGTAATAATCAGAGTTATAGATTACTTTTATTTCAGAAATGCATGTAGATTCTTTTATTTTGTCAGCTGCTCAAGTTAGCAGTACTAATAAAAAAGTGTCCTTTCTTTGACAGGTTCCTAGCTGTATTGTGTGGCTATTTTACATTTTTGCATCACATTTTTGGTCCATTTTTCATAAAATTGTGTTTTTTGGCAAATTAGTGGCAAATCATTAAAGACTGAAGTTAGAAAATGATGACAGACATTTGAGTTTCAGATTTCATACCCTTCAGAGAATTCATACTAATGCAAGACCTACTATGCTATTATCTATCTAAGTTTATAAGAGCAATATTTAGAAATCGTCCATATTTTTGGGCCATTGTCCCACTTCTATGTATGGCTTTATCCAGATTTCTTGCTCTGAGGCTGAGAGGTTTGATAAATGTGTCAGCGCCATCACAGTCAGCCAGAGACATTTCAAATTGTCACATACTTGTTGCACCCCATTCCCCCATGTGGTAATTGGATGTGTCCAAGCAAGGCAAGGAGCAGTTATGCAGTGTAAATGTGCAGAGTATCCCCCATCCAAGGTAGACACAAGTACTACAGTGGCTTTTCATCTGTCCTTGATTTTGCAGAATGGTCTGGTTTCTGTCATATTTTTGTACTGTTGATTTATGCTTATTATTATTCAGAAAGTGCCTGTTGCTCTGTGTTTAAGTAGCAATGCTTTAATGACCATCAGGTAAGCTTGTCTGAGATCGTAAGATGCAAGTAAGCTTTAATAAGCATACTGTTAAAGAATTGCCAACATTGAAAGCCTTTCTGTTGTTGCCATGCACAGAATACTTACATAACTAGATAATAAATAAGACTTGGGTATTGAAATGCATATGACAGTATTTGTAATAAAGGACAGGATTACATTATTTTAAGAAGCTCATTACACTTGTTGGAGAATTCCAGTCATCTCTGCAGGCTTTACCCGTAAACTAAACAGAATGCCAATCTATCATGTGTGGTCCATAACCTGTACAGTAATCCTTTAAGCAATGTATCTTGAGCTTGTTTCTGGTTTGCTTTTCATTTTTACTTTGATCATGTTTTCCCCATGAAACAAGTAGATAGTTGTCAGGCAGCAGGTCTTTTTTGGATAAAAAAACTTTTTACAAGTGGGGGTATCACAGAGATTGCTACTTTCAGCATGTTACTTGGTACTTTAACAAAGCTGAATATAAATTATAATTAGAACTGCAGTGCAAGGAGAAGTGGTTTGAGTTGAGTGCTGCTTGCTTATCTTATACTTGATTTTGACTGGCATTCCAGTAATGTATTTAAAAAGCAATTTACTTTTGCATGCCTCACAAACTTTTTGTTTCCATCTAGATATCAAGTAAGCTGTCATACAGCCAATGCATTGAAATATTTTTTTTTTCTACACTTCATTTTGTCATGATTGGACTCTCATAATGACAATCTGGCACCCAGGGCAGCGTATTAACTAAAGTTACAGTTTTTGTGGTTTTGAGCATAGCTCCTCCCCTTTCTAGTTGGCCGCACCCTTTCCCATTGACCTCACCCATTCAGCTGTCTCCTGCAGCTCCCCTTTGATTTGAAGTCACCAGCCAGTTGCTACTGAAGGATGAACACAGCATTCTGACACGACAGGGAAACCTTCCCTGTTCCTTCTCCCAGGACTGATAAGAGTGACTTCTTGCCCACTGAGGGGACACCAACAGCCAAAGAGGACATGGCTAATTTTGCTTAACTTTTTCTTTTTGTGGCTGAAAGAAGGCTCAACCAGTAGTCTAGTCCATGGTCAAGCTGAAAATGGCTTAAAAGTATGTCATAGTCACATGGTAGTCCATTTAAACACAACACCCCTACCTTTAAAAATAACTTTCCTGAAAAGGAAAATAATAAAACATCAATAAAATTAAGAATTGGAAGTGTTTCCCCACAAGGGGAACTTAGCTGCCCTGCAAATGAAAGCACAGGCTGACTGTCAATCCTCAAAGGAGTGTACTCATTGGCAGAAGTAAAACTCAGAAGGACTTTGTACCCAAACTTGTCTTTTAGTCAGCTCAGCTCAAGCTGCTTAAAAATTTTGGTGCATGGAAAATGCACTAAAGCTTTGGAAGCTAGCTGGTTGTTATAAACTTGGCGAGATATAACCCATTCAGAAAACTACTGCAGCAGTAATCAACATGATGAACACATATGTGATGTCTTTGTCAAATATCTGAGAAAGATAAACTAGCATTGATGGAATTGGAGCTGTGCAGGATCCTGAACTTTGGAAGCAGCCCAAACAGATAAATGTGTCCATTTATATTTAGGTCTTTCCAGTATTAGACGTCTGGACAGAAGTGAGAATTTGGAATACCAGCAGGGTCTCTGACAATTAGATTAACTGCAGAAACCATGTGGTTACTGGAAATGAGTGGAGATCTAGATGGAGTCTTCCTAATGGATGGGATAAGACTAACATAAAGGGATGCAAATGGAAAGGTTTCTCCGAGAGATGAGGCTTCAGCAACGGAAAGCAAACTCACCAAGATCAAAATGGGGCTAACTATCTTGTGCTTCTTCTGTCTGGCTTACAGTTTGAATTTCTGACTACATGGCAATGGTGGAAAACATAAAGGAAGCCAGACAGCCATTTCTTGGTAAAGACATCCCTTGGTGTTCCCCCTGAAGCAACGCTTAGTGTTGCTACTCAGGGAGACAGACTGGTTACACACGAAGGCTTCCTCACTGGCAGAACAGCTTTCTTAACACAGATGGAATGACAGACCACTAGAGAAGCATTGTTAAGCAACACCTGAGGTTGTGTGGTAAAGTGTCTTACCCAGCCTATTCCAACATCCTTACTGCTTGTCAGAAGAGAAAGCAGAAATTTTCTTCTGTGATAAACTCATTTAGGCCACTGAAATTTAAAACAGGCCCAGGGTCTTCTGTTTTCTTGGGTACCAAAAATAAACTAGAATAATAATTTAGTCTGTTTTGGTCTTTCTAGTGATTCACAAAACTGCTGCCATATTGTCAGCATGGAAAGATATCCAAAATACTAATCTACAAGTTGATTTCTGACTTTGAACATGCATCTTGGACAGTCTACTCCTGATAATGCTCCCCGACCCTAGGGCAGGGGTATCCACTCTGACAGCCAATAAAGGGGCATGGGTTTGGAAGAGACTGTCTGTTGTCAGGTTCAGTGTATACAGTCACCATTTCAGATGTGTTCTGCATGCACTGAAAATTTTGACTCGAAGGTACAAAAGATTAGTAAGCTGGGACCATTGAACTCTTACCTCAACATCCACTGAAGAGCTGACATATATTAATTTGCAAAGGGTGCCGTGTAGATCATTTCTACCATCAACATCAATACAAAGACTCTTTAGACAAAGACAGATGGTTACAAATTGAGATTCAAGCATAAGGGATACATAGTTTTGTAGTGGAAAGATCCCATCTCTTGTCAGACAATCTGGGGCATGATAAACTGCCTAGAGTGCATCCCATGAAAGTGAGCAACTGAAATGCCTCCATTTGGGACTTTAAAGTGTTTACTGCAATTTCCAAAGACTGGAAAAGTTAAAGTACAGACACTCAAGTAGACACCAACTTGCTCACTGTGGAAGCGATCAGAAGCCAGTCAGCTAGACAGAATAACAACTTGTCTTTGGTAAACACCCTGAAGGAAGAAGTGACTATATGTTAGAGCCCTAAACTGGTAGTGATCATCTCCAGCTCAGAGGTGTAGATACCCCTTGGACTCCTTGACAGCCTTTATGTGGAAATAGGTATATTTTATTTCTCTGTCTCCTTCTGACAGCCAGGGAGGGATGGACTGCACTGTGACCATTTAAAAGTTTTGTTTTTGTGATAAACTCATTTAGATCACTGAAATCTGAAACAGGCTCAGGGTCTTCTGTTTTCTTGAGTACCAAAAATAACCTACTCCTTTTCTAGTCTGGTGGGTTCTCATCAACAGCCCTTTTCTGGCAAAGGTTTCATACCTCTTTTCTTGTTACACTCTTGTGACAGGGTAGGACATCAGGTAAGGGACAGAGTGGGGCTGGGAAAGGGTGTAGAAAGTGACTGAGTAACCTCCAGGTATGGGCAGAACTCTCTCAGACATATGCTTCCCTAATCTGTCCATGGCCACGGATTCCTTATCAGGGGGATTAACACCAGGGCTCTACAGAGCTAGAGAATTTTAAAGTCAGCTACAGCCACAAAAGAATCAAGTTTGGGGGCACTGCAGAAAATACCAGTCCTTAGTAAGCTGGAGGATCTTGGCAGGTCTCAATGGGATGGGGACCACAATATCAGGGCTATCCCATGCTGCATTTGTCTCCAGTGTGAGCATTATATTTCAGGGTATGACCACTCAGGAAGAAGTTATGAGATCCAAAAAGCCTTCTGTAGTGTCTCCAGTTAAGATGAAGATGGGTCTGTGGGTCACCCCCACTTTCTCATCATTTCATGAAACTCCTCAAGCTTGGGGTCATTGGGAGAGAAAGGGGGAGCCTACACCCTTTTTGTCATCTGTACCTGGATTGGGAGACTTCACGAGGAGGCAATGTATTTCCTTTTGCCATGTATCTTTCTTACCAAGCCACAGATGTGACTGGACAATTATGATGAGGAAACAGGAATAAGTCCACTAGTCCCACTGTTCTACTGACAAGGTAGACAGCTGGAGACTTAGGTTAAGAGACATCTGTGAACTGTGTCAATGCCAACATCAAAGTGGATGGAAGTGTGGAGGGCCTAAAGCCCTGAACACCTCATGTCTACTTTCCTCAAGGATGGCACCAATACTGGCCAGCACCGTGCCCAACATAGGGCTAACATACTTACTGACACTAGGCCTGACATAGATAGTCTCAATCCCAAAGGTCTGAAGGCTGACCATATTGAGGCCAGCATCAATGCTAACAAGCTCAGCAACATTAGGTCCTGTGGTCCAACTGATGACAAAACTACTGGCACTGAAGCTGCCAACACCATCAACAAGGCTAACTTCAAAGTTGTTGATGTCAAAGCTTGTGGCCTTAAGGTCAAGACCAAAGTCAACACCTACAGTTCTTCCGATGCTACCATCAGGACATGTAGGATCTACTATGGGCTCTTGAGGATGTACACAGGGATGAAGGTGAGGCTAATGAAAAAAAAAAGGGATAATCCCAGACAGAATGGGATGCCCGAAAAAGTGCCTTTATCCATTTCAAAAACAGTGGAAATAGATGCAGCAGACAATTATTTTAATAAATAAATGTCAAGCTGCTTAATGCCCAACAGCATTAATTCTAGTGTTCTGATGACTCATCACATAAGATCCCGTGATTCACCACAACTGAAGATGTGGATTTGGTGAACATCCTAGGGGCTAAGATAACAAATGGAAGGGTCCTGAATTAATATTGACTGACTTCTACCTGAAGACCTCCTAAACTATTTGGCTTTTATACTTTAGAAGTAGGCTTCCTGGATATCTAAACAGCACACTAAATCTCCTTCAGAGAAGCATGGGAGGATGGACTGCTCTGTGACTACTCAAAAAGTTTATTTTGGAATAAAACAATTTAGGCAGCTTAATTCCAAGACACATCTATACACGTTTTTTTAGTGCCAAAATCAATCTAGAGTAGTACCCTAACACTTTCTGGTCTGGTCTGGTGGGACGTCTTGGGTGGCTCTTTTTTTAAAGATGTCTAATAAATCTCTTCTTGCTTCATAGTAGAGCAGTAGTGGTATGATCGAAAACCACAAGACCAGTAAAATTAAGTAGATTTATTAGCTCTCTTGATGAAACAGACAAAAAAGTTTGTTCTCTCTCTAGCGCCTCGGCCACAGTAAGCCTTCAAGGAGTAAACCTTCACAATTGTAAAACACTTTATATACTTACATCAATTAGAACAATTAAAATTAATTATACAATTATACAATTAATTAATCAAATCACACTTTTCCAGCAGCACTCTGTATTCAATCCATTTGGCAACAAAGTGCCATATTTTAAAATAAAAATAGTTTCTTTACTCAATAGTGACTTTTCAACCATATGGCCATTTACTTCAGTATCAGCTACTTGTTGTAAGATAGTAGCCTGCAAACTATCACTTAAGCCATTGTGATATTCACCAAAATGTAAAGCTAATGGGCTTTCTGCTTTTGATTCCTTATGTCCCTTAAATGTTCAAGTAATCTTACTTTGAACATCCTTTTGTTTGACCAATATAAAACTTATTGCACCCACATTTTATAGCATAAATTACCTTTTGTGTCTTACAATTATATATACCATCTGGAGTAAACCTAACATTATTAATACTTGTGAAAACTTTTTTTATATATACAAATACTACAGTTTCCACATGGAAATGTACCTAAATCAGAAATTTCATAATACATTTTACACTCTGGTTTTAAAAATTTTGTATGTACTACCATGTCTCTTAGGCTTCTACCTCTTTTATATGAAAAAAATAATTTTTTCTCCATTAAATTATTAAGTTCCTCAAAATTTTTTAAAAATTCCCAAAAGTGCAAAATGCATTTTTAATATCACTACTAAAAAAATTATAAGTAGACACTAAGAAAATATTTTTATCCAAATTATTTATTTTATTTTTATTTTTGGTATAATATTTATTATCATAACTAGTATAACCAATATTCTGTGAATTATATCTTAATTCTACTACTTTCTGAATATCCAATTCAAGCAGTCTAGCATCAAATTCTCTTCTCAAAAACATTTCTTTTGTTATTTGGATTTCCTGTAGAAATATATTATCATCATTACATAAACGCGAAATCCTTAAAAACTCTCCATATGGCAAGGATTGGATAGTTTGGGTAGGATGACAACTGGTAGCCTTCAAAAAATCATGTGGCATACCAAATTTCCTATGTATACTAGTAATTATTGGATGGCCACTTTGTCCTATTAACCTAATATCCAAAAAATTCACTGTATGTCCACATTGTAATCCTTCAAAAGAAATATTAAACCTATTTTGCTGAATTTCTTTTACAAATTGGTTTATATTGTTGAATCCATCATCACACAGAAAAATCAAATCATCTATGTATCTATAGTATATTTTGACATATTTCTGTACAAATTCATTCTTATAGATACATTCTTGTTCAACCAAGCCCATAAATACATTAGCATACATTGGTGCAAATGGAGCACCCATGGCTGTCCCTTGTATCTGATGAAAAATCATGTCATTAAAACAAAAATAATTATTTTCTAGGCAAAATTGAACTAAATCAAGAACATAATGTGTGTAAGGATGGTCCCCCATACTTTTATATATTGCTTCTAAGCCAAATCTGTGTTGAATACTAGTATACAGACTCTTAACATCTAATGTGATCCAATACATACTTTTACTCCATACAATAGACTTTATTTTGTTCAAAAAATCAAAAGAGTCTCTTATATATGATGGTAGACAAACAACTTCTTTAAGCAATACCTTATGTAATACTACTCCCAAGTTGTGTAAAAAATATTTTCTGGCTGAAACAATTGGTCTACCCGGAGGCTTACTAAAATTTTTATGAATTTTAGGTAGGCAGTAAAAGTATGCTGGACCTACATCAGATGATATTAATTTCTTTTTCACATCAGATTCTGTCCAATAACCTAGTCTCAAACCCTTAGAAATTAAATTATTATAACATTCCTTAGCACATTCTAGAACATCCTTTTGAACTACACAATATACAGATTCATCATTTAGTAGATCTAGACACATCTTTAAATACTGTGTGTGGTGCATTATCA
Source organism: Protopterus annectens (assembly GCF_019279795.1). Lineage (NCBI taxonomy): Eukaryota > Metazoa > Chordata > Ceratodontiformes > Protopteridae > Protopterus > Protopterus annectens. The sequence continues at coordinate 456,341,724 of NC_056746.1, forward strand.
CAATTTTATTGCCCTTGTCAGAGGGCTTAACTATTAAATCACATTGTTTAGAAAATTGTATTAACTCTCCCCATTCTTGTTTGGACAAATTATATTGAATATTGTTATACTGTAAATTTCTTAGCAAATACTCAATTTCAAAATCTAACATTGCATGAAATTTTTTTATTCCTTCATGAAGGAATGGAGGCATAAAATTGCTAGCTACACTTAAACAAGAAGTGTCAATAGGGCAATAAGCATTTAAATTACTAACACAAGAAACAAATGACTCACAAGACTCTATGGAATCACTATCATAATCTACACTATCAGTGTTAGCATGCCCAACATTTTCGCTAAATTTTTCATTACATATATTGTTAAAATAATACCATAAATGCAATTTCCTTGCGAATCTAAATACTTCTACTTTCCATTCATGTATTTTCGGCAATACTGTTGGCACAAATTTCAAGCCACAATTCAGTATCGACACAATATTATCAGACACCTGACAACCAGACAAATTAACCACAATATTAGTACAACAAATATTAGTACCATTTTGTTCTTTTAGTGTCTCTCCATTGACGTTGTTGTCCTCCCCTCTGGAATTCCTGCTCTCCGTAACCTCTTTTACGCTGTTGGCCACACTCACCGGCTGAACGAAACCGGTCTGGAAAGCGTTCATGAAAAAAGTCCTGGTTGGCAGGTGAGGGTAAATCAGGAAAGTCTCTTAATTCCGAAACATAGGCTTGTCTATCTGGCGTCTGGTTAGACACATCAGCACTAGTAGTACTGACCCGTCTGTTATCGTCTCTATTAGAAACATTAGGTAGACGTGCAGAAGAGCGTGATCGTTGATTGGCTCTATACAAATAAACATTGCCTCTATCAAAGTCACGGAGGTCTCTTTGAATTTTATGCATTTTTTGGTCAATGATTCTTTTTTCTAACACATTAATCTTGTCTTGTATGTCTCTAAGACAAGAATCCATTCTGGTTCTGTCTAACAAAGCGGCAAGATTGTTACAAACCATGTTTATGTCTTTTTTTAAATTCAGTAGTTTAATATTATCTCTCTCTCCACTAGGATTTTTATCCATTCCCTTGAGCATTGGTGTGCTGCAGATTCCCACTTATGCTGAAAAGTTTTATCAGTGGGGCAAGACACAATAAAGGGTTCAGATGGAAATTTTATAGCCCTTAAGCCCCTAGGAATGATATCTAAATCTAGATATCTTTGTAAACTATTGCAATTATAGAACGTAGCTGTTTCTTTATTCATCAAATTAGTTAATTTAGAAACCATAGTCTTTACCTCAGAAGGGAAATCCATGGAGCGTTTTCCTATATTCGCAAATGGATTGTTAACACGTTTGCTCCGTGTTTCAGCTAGAAACCGCTCCCATGCTGGAATATCCCCATTACCATCTGTATTTGCAGTCCTTTCGGATCGATCAGTATTTGGGTCAGGATTAGTATTAAAGAAACCATCCAATGTTCGCTGAGAGGTACCACCGTTGTCCTCTCTAAACATACGTGGAACATTTAAAGCAGGATCACTGGCCATAGATAAAAAACAATTCCAACAGCAACAGATGAAAGGCAGATGAACGAAAACCACAAGACCAGTAAAATTAAGTAGATTTATTAGCTCTCTTGATGAAACAGACAAAAAAGTTTGTTCTCTCTCTAGCGCCTCGGCCACAGTAAGCCTTCAAGGAGTAAACCTTCACAATTGTAAAACACTTTATATACTTACATCAATTAAAACAATTAAAATTAATTATACAATTATACAATTAATTAATCAAATCACACTTTTCCAGCAGCACTCTGTATTCAATCCATTTGGCAACAAAGTGCCATATTTTAAAATAAAAATAGTTTCTTTACTCAATAGTGACTTTTCAACCATATGGCCATTTACTTCAGTATCAGCTACTTGTTGTAAGATAGTAGCCTGCAAACTGTCACTTAAGCCATTGTGATATTAACCAAAATGTAAAGCTAATGGGCTTTCTGCTTTTTGAGGAACTTAATAATTTAATGGAGAAAAAAATAATTTTTTCATATAAAAGAGGTAGAAGCCTAAGAGACATGGTAGTACATACAAAATTTTTAAAACCAGAGTGTAAAATGTATTATGAAATTTCTGATTTAGGTACGTTTCCATGTGGAAACTGTAGTATTTGTATATATATATATAAAAAGTTTTCACAAGTATTAATAATGTTAGGTTTACTCCAGATGGCATATATAATTGTAAGACACAAAAGGTAATTTATGCTATAAAATGTGGGTGCAATAAGTTTTATATTGGTCAAACAAAAAGGATGTTCAAAGTAAGATTACTTGAACATTTAAGGGACATAAGGAATCAAAAAGCAGAAAGCCCATTAGCTTTACATTTTGGTGAATATCACAATGGCTTAAGTGATAGTTTGCAGGCTACTATCTTACAACAAGTAGCTGATACTGAAGTAAATGGCCATATGGTTGAAAAGTCACTATTGAGTAAAGAAACTATTTTTATTTTAAAATATGGCACTTTGTTGCCAAATGGATTGAATACAGAGTGCTGCTGGAAAAGTGTGATTTGATTAATTAATTGTATAATTGTATAATTAATTTTAATTGTTTTAATTGATGTAAGTATATAAAGTGTTTTACAATTGTGAAGGTTTACTCCTTGAAGGCTTACTGTGGCCGAGGCGCTAGAGAGAGAACAAACTTTTTTGTCTGTTTCATCAAGAGAGCTAATAAATCTACTTAATTTTACTGGTCTTGTGGTTTTCGTTCATCTGCCTTTCAGTAGTGGTATGATGTTTGGGACGAAAACCATATTGTATTGAACAGAGAAAATTGTTTGTGTTGAGGTACTGAAGGAACTGGGAAAAAGGTACACTTTTCTAATATTTCACATAATGGTGACAGTATGGCAATTGGTCTAAAGCTGGAGTAGTCAGCAGAGGTTTCTCCTTTATGAAGAGGAAGCATGTATGCCTTCTTTCAAATGGCTGGGACGTGAGATTCTAGAATGGATCCGTTTTATTAGTATACAAATCTTCCGCTACAATTTTTAGGAATGGAGAAGGCTGTCTGCAGCAGACCTTGTAGTTTTTAGTTTTAGGAGAGATTTTCTTACGGTGGAGGAAAGGGGCAGGTTTGAGTGAGAAGTGAGGTTCCAATTTTTTTTTGTTTTGTTTTATTTTTCTGTGCAGGTTTGGTTTGATGGTAGGGTGGTCTCTGATAAGTGAGGCTACAGCTTGAGGGAAGTATTTGTTAAAGTTACTGGAAATTGTTGAGGAAGCATCTTTTGGGGAGGGAGTCAGTTGTTGACTTTGGCCTGGATTAAGTAAATTTTGGACTGATGACCAGAATTTTTTTAGAATTATTTTGCTGTGACTGCTGTAAGATAAAGTAGTGAAGTTTTTGTCAAGCCTTATACTGTGTTTGGTTTTATTTCTTATCTGTCTGCAGTGCAGAAGTTTTTCCTTGGTTTGATCGTGTGCCATGCTTTTCCGGCCTTGTATCTAAGCACTGTTAGCTGCCTACTGTTTTTAGTCAGCTATGTTGCTATATTAAGTTTAAGTCTATTTTCCTGACAGGAACGTGCTCTTTCAGTATATTGCTAAAGGTTTGGTTAAATTTGAAGGTTGCTTCATATAAGGGAAGATTTTTTTAATATACTCCAATTGTATTAATTGAGAATGGAAAAGAAACTGTCTACATTAAAATTGGATAGGTTACACACATTCACATAGGCATAAGGTTTTATTAGATTGCTTACAAGCCTATAAGCAAAACGTGGCAGGTGGTCACCAAGTTGTCAGAAAGTGTGCCATAGTTATATAAATATAGAAATATTACAGGACTCAATAAACTCAGTGTAGGCTTCATGCAGAGCCTCCATGAAATTTACATACTAGCACAATGGTGAGAGATGTGGCAGAGTGCAATGCATATTAGTGACGTGTGGAGTGCCTAAACTAGGTTTCGTAGTTGGCAACAGTGTTGTCAGCAGGAAACCATGTAAGTAAACGTGGATATCAATTCCTTGTAACGCAGAGCACCTACAGTCTGTGGATTTGCTCGTAATGCCACAATGACCACCAGGGCTTCACAGATGGCTGTGAATCTGTTAGTTCAACATATCTCCAGAAAGACCAACATAATGCAGGGACATTTAACGAAAAATAGAGACATAAATTCCATAGATGTCACATAGACATGTAGCAGAATGAAACTGAAACATACCTGTCACCCCTTTGAGCAAGACATGGGGGCAAAACAACACATAATGGGGGGACAAAGGCCCAAAACAGGGACATATATTTAATATTGCACTTCCAAACATAGAAAGTTGATAAAATAAATAGGTTGTACGAACTGCCTGAAGTGCATGAAGTTTGAAATTCAAGTAAAAGACAAAAAATGCACAAGCCACCAAGAAAATCATTGCACAAGCAGTATGCAGGCAATAAGAGCCAGTGAACCCTGAAATAATCCAATGTGTGCTTTAAATCAAGCCAACACATCTGTATAGTGTTGCAGACTTGGGAGTGGTTTTCATTAATCAAGGAAGTTATGTCATGTAAGATTTCTTATTTAAAACAGTTTACATCTTTAATTTTCTTGTATCTGATGAAGTTCCTGCTTTAATTTTTAGAATAAAAGTGCTTATACCTACTCGTTTGTCTGAATAAAGAAAGCATCCTTGTACTAAATTGGACGTGTTGGCTTGATTTAAAGCACACATTGGATTATTTCAGGGCTCACTTGCTCTTACTGCCTGCATACTGCTTTTGCAACAATTTTCTTGGAAGTTTGAAATTCAAATGTCTGTCATCAGTTTCTGATTTCACTCTGCAATGGCATGCTGATGACTTGCCCGAAAACAAACATGTAATGGGAAAAGATCACAAATACGAGACAAAATCTGGACATTCTGCACAAATCAGGCCAGATGAGAGGTATGCATTCAAATGTATGTAATTTTGAGACACATCAGTGCAGAGATCATCCCAGTGATATGGCAGAAAGCCACAAGTTTGATAAGGAAAACATCTGGACATCCTGGGAATATCTGGGCAGTTGAGAGGTATTCATGTGAAGTATATGGTCCAAACACAGTACAGGACAGTGTACCTACAGTGCAAAGTATTGTGATATCCCATTACTGGCATTCTGTGCTGAAGCTGTGTTAATGATCTTTAACAGGACATGGGATTGCCATGTATAATGATCACTCAGGAAATGTGTACATTGAATAGGAGCACACAGATGAATTGTAGGAATGAACACAAGGAAAGAGGACAAGTGAAACTACATGTGAAACTACCTCGTGTACAGCAGAGGAGGGCATGTCAATGGAAGATGACTGTAGCAGCAACACCAAGCACATATCTATATGGTACAGTATGGACTGTACGTTAAAAATGTGCTGCCTGTGACTGTCACACAAGGTGACATAATGGGGAGGATGTCCGAGTAAGATAAGCATACTTATGTGAATAATGCAAAATATATCTATCAGGAATTTGATATACAATCGGGGTAGGGTGCATATTGTGAAGCTTTACAAACTGATATGCCTGAATATCAGTGCACTCTCAGCAGAGGTCTCCAGCAAGGTAAAGGCCACAGGTAAAGGGTCATGGAAAGCATTACAATAACCAACACCAAACATGGACAATATCAGAATAATACCACCACTAATCACTTGCCTCTGACATAACATATGTGATGTAGACTGATAACAGACGAGTCTGCACATACACACTTCAACTATTATGATACATCCAAACTCTATGAAGGTAACCATGCACACTGTCCTGGAACTGTAATATCTGCTGGAGGTGTTAGGAGAGACACTGCTATACCTGTATGCAACAGTATGGGCAATACAGGCTAGCTGACTCGTGTATAGCACACACATTTTATATATATATATATATATATATATATATATGGTTCCACTTGAAACCATCGAATGTTCAGAACATCGAAGTTCTAATCATCGAGACCAGAACATCGATGTTCAGAACATCGAAGGTTCAAAGTGAACCACAGAAAAAGAAATAAACATTCACAAACTATTTTATGCAGGGGGGCTTTGCCCCCCTGCACCCCCCACACACCCCCTACATTAATATTCCAACTGCAAGATCGCACTACAGTGAGGTAAGGGAAATCTACCATTTACCGCTATATGCGGTAGCGCTAAATGGGAGATTTCCCGTACCCTACCTGCAATGCCAACACTCAGATGGCACACACGCAACATGCAGGGCACCTTGCTGCCCTGCATATGCACCCAAAACTTACCATTTGTACTTACCTGACACTTCCACTTTGAACCTTCGATGTTCTGAACATCGATGTTCTGGTCTCGATGATTAGAACTTCGATGTTCTGAACATTTGATGGTTTCAAGTGGAACCATATATATATATATATATATATATATATACATATACATATACATATATATATATATATATATATATATATATATATATATATATATATATATATATATATCTCCTTGGTGACTTCAACTACCCCACCATAGACTGGGTGAACTAGTCCTGCTCTAATGCACTTACCCAACGATCACCAACATGGGCAACTGCTGCACCATCCCAATAGTAAGTTCTTCCCTGGTAAGATCAGACCATAGGTCTGTTTCATTCGAAGTATTTATTACGTTCAACCCCCCCCCCCCCCCCATCCATAACCAGGATAAAAAAACTTCTCAAAAGCTGATTACAACCTTCTAAGTGAGGGTATCAGTAGCTTCACACCACCGCCCCCCTCAGAGGATGCAGACAAATATGCTGAACAGTATGCCAGTGCAGTATACAAGCACCTGCACAATTGCAGGGACTCAGTCATACCCAACAGAACTAAAACCTGCTCCTCAAGGAAACAAAAACCTATCTGGTGGACATCCTCTATCAACAGGCTTTACAAAAAAAGGAAGAAACTGCTGTCCAAGGGTAAAAAGGCAGAAATTCCCAATTGGAAAAACTCCCTCCTTGGCCTCAACAAGCAAATTAGATCATTAGTGAAAACCTTGAAAGCCAATTATGAATCGAAACTAGCCTCTGTAACAAAGGCGAACCACAAAGCTGTTTTCAGTTACATCAGAAACACCCATGACAAAGCCCAAGTTTGCTTTGAATTAGTTCATAACATTACCACTTATACTAATCCTGTTGACTTAGCCAACCTGCTAGCAGATAGGTTCAGCACAAACTTCACCGCCTTTCCCCCCTCCAAGGCCTATGTGACATCCTCGGTACTTGCCCCACATCTCACATTTCTGCAGATCAAGTGTTAAAGGCCCTATCCAAGGCAAAGAACACAGCTTCCATGGGACCGGATAGTATCCCAGGCTGTATTCTGCATCATCTCCAGCAAGAACTAGCCTCGCCATTGAGCACCCTATTCAACCATAGCCTAAGTACAGGCTTCATTCCAGCAAAGCGGAGAACTGCCACTGTCATCCCTTTGCACAAAGGTGGTGCCACTACTGACCCTGGAAACTATCACCCCATTAGCTTGACAAGTCTGATCTGTAAGGACAAAGGCAATCTCAAAGCACTTGATCCCACCCAGTTCAGATTCATCAAGGACAGATCTTGCCTGTTGAACCTGGCTGACATTTTTGAGACGGTCACCAAGACACTGGATAAGGGAAAGTCAGTACATACAGCTTACCTTGACTTGGCTAAAGCCTTTGACACAATCCCCCACTCAGGCATCATTGAAAAGCTAACACAACTTGGTGTAAATCCCTATCTCATCAGATGGGTGGTCAACTGGCTCACCGATAGGACCCACAAAGTCAAAATAGGTGCCTACACCTCCAACAACAGACCTGTCACTAGTGGTGTTCCCCAGTGATCTGTCCTGGGACCCCTACTGTTTGGCATTTATTTCTCAGAGGTCCAGGCAAAGACAACATGCCTGTGGCTGACCAGGTTTTCAGATGACTGTAAGTTGGGTGCCGTCATTGACTCCCCAAATCATGTTAACATACTACAATAGAGTCTCACAGCAACAAATGATCCTAAAGTCATGGCCTTAAGTTAAATTCAAAAAACTGTATTATCATACCATTCAGCAAAAACATAGCCCCTACTGATTACCACATCAATGGCAACCCCCTAAGCACATAACCTGTGGTGAGAGACGTGGGTACACAGGTTGACAACAATCTCACATTCAACCATCATGTAGGGGCACTGGCCAGAAAAGCCTTTTACTTTGTTCATCTCATAAGTAAAGGGATTGCATCCAGAAAAAAGGAGGTTATCACCTTTCTGTACTCCTCCCTCATTAGGACAATAATTGATTACAATGCCCCATTTGGTATGTACCTCTCCACAAACACCTGCACAACTGGAAAGGTCTCAGAAATACCTCAAAAAGAGAATCCATGGCCTCCAACACCTGTCCTATGTGGACAGGCTGAAATCACTATCACTCTACTCTGTATCATACAGATTGCTTGGAGGTGATCTGTGTCTTGCCTCCCAGGCAATCTCAGATCCTGCTCTAATAGAGTTGCTCCATATCTGTAAGTCTAACTCCTCTAACTCCTCGCACATTACCCAATCAAAAGGCCTAAATATAATACAGGACATTAACAAAACCTGCTGGAGAGTCAGGTTTGTCTCCCAGAGGCTGCCCCATCTCTGGAACAGACTCCCCATACACGTCAAACAAAGTACGTCATTGACCCTCTTCAACCGAAATCTTGATAAGTGGATGGGAAACCACAAATTTGGAAGATGTGTAGGGAGGTATATGAAGAAGGGTGCACTGTACACAGTTATTGGTGTGATGAAGGCTGGAAGCCATGAAGTTATTATGGCCTCTGATGTGCATATCCTTCACATACCCAGTAGCTGTGTTACATTCAAGGGAGAAGTCAGCACTGTGATCACATGCTGGTGGATGTACCACTTACCCTCTATCCCAAGGCACAGGTCACATACCTATTGGTCTGACTATAGGGTGCGATGAGCACATTATTCTTGGGTGGTGTGTCTGTTTCCTGATTCAACAAATCCCGCCATGTTTCTTGTCAGTGCAGGTGTTGTCATGGCTGTGGCAGCAGTTTTGGTATGTGTTGATACTGTCTGTATTATATTAATATCACAGACTGGGTCAATGATTGTCCACAAGCTGTGGTCCTTCAGGCAGCTGTTTGGACACAGCATGTGTACGTCATCCGTGATGTTCATCACTTAATTACTGGGCAGGAAAGGGCCTAGCAGACACCTCTGATGTACCAACCTGATCACTGGACCTGAGATATATGTCACTTCACACATTTCAACATACTGAGATGCCACATATGTCATACACTGGTCTACCCATCTGGTGATATAGGTGTTTAAGGCCACATATGACAGTGTTGATTGAATGCCTCAGTGTGGATTTGTGTCAAATGCCTTGAAATGCTCAAGTTCCACAGTATGATACTGCTGTCATCATGCATGCCCTCTATGACCTCTTTGAGGACATTAATGTAATGGACCTGATTTCCCATTAACAACTCACATAGGTCTGTTGCACATACCTGGAATATTACTAGTGTGCATAATAACATGTTGGTCTGCCTCACAGTTGGAGAGTCTGGTTGTGTTTATACATGCATGCATCAGGAGCTTTCCCCCCAACTCGGGTGGATGTGTGTTGATGTACACCCATGTATGGGAACATAGGCTGTGTGGAGAGTGTGTTGAACTGTGTATTCAATCATATCAGGAAGGTGCATGTGCTGAGTCATGCCATAGGTGATCCATGATGCTGTCACAGCCCACTGATTCCATGTAACAGGCCTGGATGAAAGTAAGACAGTGCATACTGCCTATTGTGATCTGACCTAGGGTTTTGACACAATCACACATGCTGGGGATTAAACCCTATGTCATTTGATGGGTAACCAATTAGCTCACTGGCAGAACACATCATGTGGTAATTGACGAATCATCCTGTACCAGTAGAGATGTCACCATTGGCAAACCCCAGGGATCTGTGATTGGCTCTTCACTGTTTGTTTTTCTCGACAGTTCTGGCTAAGTATATCGCCTTTGGCTTACAAGGTTTTTTGATTCTTGCATATTGTGTGCAATTATTGATTCCACCAATGGTGACAACATAGTACAAGAGGAGCTAATACACATAACTGAATGATGACAAAGGCACACATTGTACGATTAAATGCAGAAATGTGTGTTCATAATGTTGTCTATCTGAAAAATGGAGTTCCATGTTAGCCACAGTCCTGACAACAGTCCTGCTATGCAGAAACACACTGATGCAAGCACTGGGAACACATGTAGATAGCAATCTGAACGTTGCTCATCAAGTGTCCACACTGCTACTGAAAGCCTATGTTATGCACATCATGTCATGCCATCATACTGAGATATACTGAGATATTAGGATTGTATGACAGCACTGCAGTCAAACCTAATTAAAACATTAATAGAGTACAATGCTCTTTTTTTACATGTACCTCACCAGACACATGTAGCAGCTACAGAAACCACAGGACCTTCTCAGCAAGACAACACAGGGCCTACAAACCATGCCATCATGTATATGAACAGATTAAAAGCCATGTCACTGTAATCTTTATTGTATAGGATGAGGTGACTTCTGACTGGCCTCCAGGCTAGTTTCTGACCCACCCTGGTGGGAGTATTGCATATCCAAAAAACTGATACAGCTGATGCCATAGGCAGTGTCTGTTGAGGAGAAGATAACAGTGTCCCACATGGTGTAAAATGCTCACTGTTAATGTCATGCAAGAACTCATACACATACACATACACACAGTAGACTCTAGTGAGAATAGAGCCCCTACCTAACTGCATAGACTATAGAACCCAGTACTTTAATCAAACACCATGGCACAAGTCTGACATATACAGGAATGCAGATGAACTTATAGTAGATGACATCTGTAGGCCATGTGGGAGACAAGGGGTTGGGACGCCCGCATAAACAGATGTGTATGCATCCACAAGTATCACAATACAGGCAATCCATGTCATTGGAGAGCTAACTGCAGGATACACACTTCTGCTATGCTGTCTAGACATACACAAACCAAGTCAACTGCAGTAAGAACAGAATCCCTAAGTAAACAGACTACATAGGTTCATAGGTAGGTACTAGGCTATCTGCCTGAGGGCATTTATAAGCCTAGCCAGAGTGTGTCAGCTTTTGCCACCCCAATGATTAATTAAGTGAGCCTCTGTCAAGAAGAGCCAATAAAGTGATCCCAGGGGTGTATTTTCTGTTACCCATCCACTCGTCAAGGTTTCTCTTGAAGAGTGTTATTGAGGGGCTCTGCCTAATGTAGTTAGGAATTTTGTTCCAAAGCATGGGGAGTCTCTGACAGGAATCTATCCCTCCAGCATGTTCTATTTATTGTTGTGGCAAGGTTTAGCTCACTAGAGCGAGTGGCTCGCAGTGACTTGGATTTCTTTAGGTGGAGCATGTCCATCAATTCTGAGTTGGACATGGCTTTGTAAGTCAGGCAGAGATCACCTCTCAGTAAGCGATATGCGACTGAGTTCAGCTAGAGTTTTTCCAGTCGGGCTGCATAGGACATATGTTTGAGGCCAGTAATCCTCTTGGTGAAGTACTTTTGTGGTCTTTCCAGCTGTTGGAAGTGTCTTGTGAGGTACATTCCAAATGGGGCATTGTACTCTATGATGGGTCTGATGAGTGACGAGTACAGCGGCACTATAACCTCTTTATTTCTAGATGTGAACCCTTTGGTAATTAGATGGGCTACATAAAAGGATTTCCTAACTACTTTGGCAATATGATTGTCAAAGGAGAGATTACTATCTACCTGGGTCCCCAGATCTCTTATTACCTCTTCTGTGTTAAGGGGGCTGCCACCTATGTGGCAATTCATGGGTGTTTTGTTTTTCCCAAATGGGATGACTATGCATTTTTTGGCATTTAGCTTGAGACCATGACTTTGACACCAGGTGTCCGTCTCAGTAAGGCCCTTTTGGAGAATATCCGTGTCAGCCAGAAAATCAATTATGGCTCCCAGTTTGCAGTCATCAGTGAACTTAGTTAGCCATAGTCCTCCTGTGTTTGCCTGTACTTCTGAGAAGTATATGCCGAACAGTAGGGGTCTCAGTACCGAGCCTTGTGGGACACCACTTATTACTGGTTTAGAGTTGGACCTGGAGCCTGCTATTCTTACTGTGTGAGTTCTGTCTGTAAGCCAGTTGGCAACCCATCTCATGACGTAGGGGTTTATGTTCAGACTGGTGAGTTTGTCTATAATTCCCGAGGGGGGAATGGTATCAAAAGCCTTGGTGAGGTCAAGTTAGGCTGTGTGAACTAACTTTCCCTCATCTATGGCCTTGGTGACTGTCTCGAAAAAGTCAACCAGATTTAGTAGGCATGACCTGCCCTTAACAAAGCCGAACTGGGTCGGGCCAAGAGTTTCGAGGTTCCCAATGTCTTTGTTAATGAGTTTCATGATGATGCACTCCATAGCCTTGCAGACCAGGCTAGTCAGGCTTATGGGGCGATAGTTACCAGGGTCAGTTGTGGCCCCTCCTTTGTGGAGCGGAATAACCGTTGCTGTGTGCCATTCTATGGGCACGTAGCCTGTGGAGAGGCTGAGGTTGAACAGTGTGTTTAGGTGGGGGGCTAGTTCGTTCTGTAGTTCATGCAAGACGCAGCCTGGGACACCATCTGGCCCCATTGATGCTGTGCTTTTGGCTTTTGAAAGGGCTGTTTTCACCTGTGCGTCTGTGATTTCCAGGACACTACACTTTTCCGGTATTGTTGTGGGCCCTTTTGGGGGTGAGAGGGGGTTGAAGTTTGCACTGAATCTATCTGCCAGGATGTTGGCAATATCAGTGAGTTCAGTATATTTTGTGCTATTTTGCACTAGCTGAGAGCACATCTGCGAGTTGCCACTTAGATTCTTGACATTGCTAAAGAAGGCTTTGTGGTTATCTTTCGAATCCTTGGCTATTTTGCTTTTGAAGTTAGCCTTGAAGGATTTTATGAGGGACCTTAGTTTTGTACTGTTACTGATCAGGGATATCTTTCCTTCTTGGGATTTGCTTTTTTTCTGAACTCGTTTCCTCCTTCTATTGTATAGCCTGTTTATGGCAGGGGTCCACCAGATTGGTTTCCTCCTCTTAGGGGAGGGAGTCTTGGTTTTGCTAGGGATGGCATGATCCCTGCGTCTTTGTAGGTGCTCATAGAGTGCATTTGTAAAGGTTCCTGCATCTTGGACACTGTTATCATTTAGTGTGGGGGCTGTGAAACTTACCACCTCTGTCTTAAGTAAGGTGAAGTTTGCTATAGAAAAGTTTTTCACTGTGGTTTCCTTGGTTGGAGGTGGTGGTGTGGACATCCATAGTGATTAGTTTATGGTCTGATCTAGCCAGTGACTGGTTGACCTCCGGTGTGGAACACCTGTCGCCCATGTTGGTGATGACCAGGTGCAATATGTTTTCACCTCTGGTAGGGGAGTTTACCAGCTAATCCAGGGCATTTGAGTTGATAAATTCCAGGAAGTGCTGGACATGGGAGTTTGTACTTCAGTAGTTTTCCCAGTTAACAGTAGGGTAATTGAAATCTCCCAATATCAGGGTGTTCGGTATGACCTTCATGTTTTCCAGTGTCTCCAGAAAGGCAGAGTGGTGGTCCTGGGTCATGGAGGGTGATCTGTAGCAGGCCACAATTTGCATTGCAGATCTGCCTGATGTTAGTTGCACAAGGATGATCTCAGAGGTATCATGCTGCGCCACTAACCTGGAGGTGTAGGTATCCTTGATGAATATGGATACACCCCTTCCTTTTGTGTTTCCTAGTACTTTATGCAAGCACCATGACACGAGTCTGATTTATACAGGAGTGCAGGGAAACCTATAGTAGAGGACATCAGCAGGCCATGGGGAGGACAACAGGTTAGGAGGTCTGCATAGGCACTTAGCTTCATAGGTTCATATGAGGCCACTAGCGTAATAGCACTGTTTAGAAGCCTAGCTATGTAAAAACACAAGTATACTTATTCAGCATATTTGGATGGTCATTTTTAGCGCAGTGAGTTTGTGAGCAGCACTAACTGGCCCTGTCCATGAGAGGCATAGGTGCCAGCCCAGAGATGACTTTACAATCACCCAAACAGTACTCAATGTTGCAGTTCAACAGGGTCATTGAGAAGCACTGCTTCAAATGCAGTGGGAGGCTATTACAGAAGAGAGGGAATCTTTGTGGGATATATCTGTCTTCCCAGCATGTTCTTTTTATGTCATTATGTCACAGGCTAGGTCAAGAACCCTAGGGCAAATTATTCTTGTCCCATTTGAATTGCAGATGTCCATCATTTCCAGAAGGGCAGGGTCTGAGATTGCTCTGCAGGGCAGGCATAAGGTACCTCTCAGCAGCCTGCATGACAACGAATACAATGACAGGTATGCCAGTCTTTCCATGTAGGTCATGTTTGCAGGCCTGTGATTTTTTCACAAGCACAACCCTGTGTTTTCTCCAATTACAGACACATGTGAGCATTGTACTCCATTACTGGTGTGATAAGGGAAGAGTACAGCAGAAGTATGACTACCCTGGTCTTGGATGTGATGTCCATATGCATGATGTGTGCAATACAGATTGTATATGTCAGCACTATGCACACGTAGTGATGAAAGTGAAGATTGCTATCAACATGTGTTCCAAAGTCTCATAACAGTATGTTTGAGCTTAGGGGTGCTATGTTTATCATAATTAGCAGGGGAACATCACTGACAAAGGGAACAATGAGTCACTGTATGTTTTAAGGTTCAGTCTGTGACTTTGGCACCAATCATTAGTCTGTGCCAGCCCCTTCTGTAATATGTTACCATCATTGTGGAACTCTATACGAATGCATCCAGTTAACAGTCATCTGAAAACCTGGTATCCACATGCCATCTACTGTTGCCTGTGCTTCAGGAAAGTATTTTCCAAACAGTTGAGGGCCTAGCACAGATCCTTGTGGTATTCCACAAGTGAGTTGTCTAGTGGTGGAGGCGCAGTCCCCAACTTTGAGAGTGTGTGTTCTATCATTTAGCCAGTTGGTTATCCATCTAGTACTATATGGCCTAATGGGAGATCTTCACTATGACATGAATGAGGAATAGTGTCATAGTGTCAAAGGCCTTGGATAACTCAATATAGGGATTATGTCCTGTCATCCCTCATCTAGGTCTTTGGGGTCAGAATCCAAAAAGTCCACAAGGGTCAATAAGCACATTCTACCCATGACAAAACCAAAATGGATAGGATCAAGTGTGTTGAAGGTCACCTATGTCCCGGTGGACATGGTCCATGCTGATTCCTGCACTAGGCTTGCAGATAAAGCTTTTTAGGCATATGGGACAAACTGTTAGATAGGGCCCTCAGTTTGTAATGTTTCCACATTTAATTTCATGTCATACACAGGAAATGGACAATGAACAGCAGTAATAAATTATAACAGAAACATTTCCATAGAGAGGCGAGCAGTGGGTTTGTGTGATGGGTTAGCAAAGTTCACATGCATGCAAGATTTACATGTTTGCAGATAGGCAAGCACTGTGCAAATGCAGTAATGAGTCTATGAAATACACCTGCTGCTTATCCGACTCTGTGGCAGCACATGTTAATGCACTGATGCATTCTTTTTTGGGGGCCAGATTCTACTAGGTTCGGATACAGGTGTATCTAATAATTTAAAATGCTTTTGATTACAGAGTGATAATGCAATGACATGAATTGTTTAGATGAGATGTGTTGTGTGTTGGCATAGTGCAGTGGGGTTAAGCGGCATTACACAGAGGAAACCACAGCATTTTCCTACCACTCATCATCACTACCCATTGGTGCATGATGCGCACCTCCTCTCAAACATGGAGCCCAAAAAGTGAGATCCATCGCCTTTTCTGCTACTTGTGTGTGTTGTGTGTGATTCTATTTTTGACCAGATTAAAGGTGTTAAAATGTGGTAGATAGGAAAGTGGTAAAATAGAGAGCTATGTATGGGACATTTTTTTTTTTTTTTGGACAGGTGCCCATTTTTTTTTTTTTTTTGACAGAGAGAGAGAGAGAGGAATGCAGGCATGTCTGGGTCAGGTAAGTTGGGTAGGTGAAGAAGCAATTGCAGACAGACAAGATAAACAAGACAAGAGACTGGGACTGTGATGGACACACAAGGTTGGGGGACACCATGATTGGGGTGAGGGTAGGAACATCAGAACCCATGGTCATCAAGCTGGATGAGAGTAAGAATCAAGTCCTCACCTACTGGACTATCATCACTTTCACCTCACTGATCTCCTTCTCCTCCTCCTACTGCATAAAATGAGGGAGAGCACACTCTCCACCAGGCATAGGTGTGCACCAAGAGCAGACGTGGTGCTGCCAAATTGGCTCCCAGACATGCTGGGCAATTGTGCTGGAGCCGGTGAAGGGGAGTAAGGTGGATCCTGTTGAGCAAGCCTACACCACTGTGCTATGGAGCATTTAGTGATGTGGTACATATGAAAGACATGAACACATTTTGATGACACATAATAAAATAATAAAAAGAGAGATAAGGGTTTGGGTGACAGCAAAAAAAGAGATAAGATTAGTACCTCCATATCTGACATACAATGTATTAATACAATTATTTGACTCTACTTTTAAGACTACCACCTCCTAACTGATGCACACTATACTATAGATTGCAGCAAGTACTCTTGGACATGTGCATATATTGCACATATCATGTTCCAGTTATACGGATTACACTTTAAAGCAGGGCATGTGTGCCACTGGTATAGAGCTTTTACTTTAAACCTTTAAGTTACACACAACTGAAGAATTAACAATACTGTATAGTTGTGAAGTGTGGTCTTTGAACCCACAACCTCCAAGTAAAAATCTAATACTGTACTCTTGGTTTGTGCTAGATACTAATGTATGTATACTTGCTTTTACAGTTCAGATATGCATGCTCAATTTGATACAACTCTATATCAAAAAAAGCTGTCTTTAACTTTTAATCTTACAATAACACTACTCTTCTGCTGCAAACACATGCTTCCCTCAGCCTCACCAATTTAGCCCCATGGGTTCTTACACTAACCTCATGGTCAATGGCAGCTGTGGAAAAAACAGAACAGAATAGAATAGAATACCAGTCTTGCCTATAGTCAGCTTTTAAGTCTTACAAGTACTCTCTGTAGTTGATACTTGCACAGTTGTGGGATGCCAGCAATCCTAAATTCCTTGATCCAAGCATCAAGGGTATCCCTTTTCCATCACCATTGGTTATTATAGTGATGCCTACACTGGTCACCATTGCACAGGATACCAGTGGCACTGGTTACAGCCCGGGCCAAACTATCCCAAGCTTCCAACTTATACTAGGAGCCAGAATAGTCCCCCTGTAGAAGTCTGGCACTGTGGTGTTTAACTAGGAGTCCAGTAAAAATACTGAACTCCTGGACACCCTATCTCTTTGCTCTAAATCTGACACCTTCTCCAGAAATGCCTCTCATATCTACCATAGATCAAGAGCAATGGAGAGTGATGGTTTCTTGCCAAATTCCAATTATTGTGTTTACTGGGAGTGCACACACTGAAAATGTTGTGCTCCACTTACCATCATGCAAACACAGTGTTCAGAAGTGCGCGCACCTTTGAGCAACATGTTTGTGTAATTGTAAGTGGAGTGCAACAGTAGCAAGCAAAGCAAATTCAAGGTTATTGGATGTACAGGCAGTTGTGCATGTAAATTAGACAAATGTGACGGCCATGGCAGTCCAGATAGCAGAAATATACTTACAAGAATATGGTACACAATATACCCACAGTCACACATTTGAGAATGAATGTGATAATACATATATAAATGAATACATAAGTGACACGATACTAGTGCCTCAGCCCTCATACATATAATTAATATCAGCTACACCATGTCAAGTGTTATAAGTGAGAGTGACTATAATGGGAAGTGGAACAACAGTACAAGTGTATGGAATTTGCTGTATTCGAACCAGGACCATGTGTATGGCAGTCCTTCACTTACACCTGTTGCCACAAGAAGGTTAAGAAAACACATGTCTATGTTGCAGTTCACTGCTACAAGCTGCAATGTCATGTCATAACAGTAAAACAAAGGTTGCACACCCTGTACTAGAATCCAGGACCATTTGTACTCCAGCCCTATACTTACCTTCTGCCACAGAACTAGTTACATGACACTCCCTATTTTATTAATCATTCTTAAGGTCTTGCTGTTAACCACAGCTCAGTGTCACTTATTGAGTTTGTGTGATGCCCAACAGTATTAATTGAATGCATCCGGTTTCTACTTTTGGCTGTCTGGGTCTTGCCTGCTTCCTGGGTGGTCCAGCTGTCCAGTTTCTGGACTGCTGCACTTCACACAAATGATATAAGCATAGGCAAACCAGACATTCATTTTTTCCATCTCTCATGCTTGTGCTAAGTGGTGCATCACTCAAACATTAGCCAATAGAAAAAATAAATAAATAAAAGAAAGAAAAGGGACTGGAAGTTGAAATGAGGAGCAATATATGGCATACACACTAGAAAATGTTAATACACATGAGATATTACTACATAGGTCTGGATTTTAGCTCTCATGCCAATGCACCTTCAGAACACAGGATGGATGTCTTATCCTCTTTGCCACACAAACAGCTTTGTAGCAAGGAGCTTATCTCAAAATGCACACAACTGACTGTGTATACAGTGATATCAAACCATACAAGTATTATTTATACATTCAGTAGTTTTGGATATAGTGCACCTAGTGTTCACACACCCATTCATGATTATAGCTTGGAAATATAGAGCTCTGTCTTGCATTTCTGTGTTTCATGGCCATTCTTCATGTATCTGTGCAGTAATCTGAAGCATGCAGTGTGTAAGGCATTCTATACCATTGACCTTAAAAGGTGTGAGGATATTAAATGGAAATAATATCATATGCAGTTGCCAAAACATGAAGGGCAGGTTGGATGTGAAGGAACCCAACTTGTGACTTGTGTACTGCTTACTTACATTTCCAACCATACATCTAACACTTTGTAGATGATGTGACCTGACATATCCTCTTGAAGTAAGGCAGCCTGCAATGCTGATGTGTTTTCCTTCTCTCAAGCATTAATCAATCAGTCACAGTTGCAATCCATTGAAACCAAACACTGAGGGAGTGGCTGCACAATGTTTACATCCCTACATAGATCCAATTTGTTGGGATTCAGCAATTCTAATGAGTTCACACCTCACATGCATCTTCACCATGCTGACAGCCTTGAATCTACACCATATAAAAAGGCAACCACAACCATGTAGCTAAGCAAACTGATGGGGAGGAGACTTGTTTATGTGGAGAAGACTGAATACATGCTATTACTTTGGGATATATCTGCACAGAGGTGTACTGAACTTCAGAAGGTATGCTTCAATTTATTCAGCTACAGACTACATATGCTGGAATGTATTTAAGAAAATTCTGAAGCAAAGGATTTTACACTTCTATCTGCATGCATTACTTGGAAGTGTACTGATGGCATGGGCAAGTTTGTCAAGCCATTACAGAGGTATACATGCTTGCCAATACATGAAAATGGAATTTGCTGTGATAAATATGTACAAATGTTTCAGGGACAGTTCCTTTCACAGAACTTTTAGCATTTCAAAGATTTGTTTTAGCAAAATGTGTCATTTTCCTGTTGTTTTGTGGGTGGAGGGAACCAAGGTGAGTTACTGGTATGGCACAAACAATGACACGTTCCTGTTACTCTGCTTGTTTTGCATCCTGCCTGTTGTTCATATTCCACATCTGTAGACTGCTATATGTTTCTACAGGGAATAATACTGACTGGCTACCTTTTCTGTTTTATTAGGAAACAAGTAATCCTTACTTATGTGATACTTTGTGTATAATCTTTCTGTTGTCCTGTAGGACATCTAGGAGTATGCCACACAGGTATGTCAATCCTCGGAGACTCCCCCCTTCACAGATACAGAGAACCAGGGCATAGTAGATACCTTTAGACACCATGGTGCTTTTCTGCTGTAAAGGGGATGGGGAGATATGGAATGTAGGATGCAAATTCGGCAACAGATAGTTGCTAATCTGAATGCCATGGGTGGCCATGGCAGGACATATGAGCAGGTGCACCACAGGGCCACTGATATGATCACATCCGCACGAAGGAGAGCAGCTGTAGTGGGCCATGACCAGATGGGTACTGAAGAAGGGCCTGCTAGGGAACCACCACTAACACCCAATGAAGGGTTCCTGGCCAATAAAAGGGATCCAAACAGCTCACAATAGAGTGCAGTATAGCATGTCCTGGATGTGAGAGCAACAGTGTAAAAGGCAGCAAGCACATCCCAGGAGGAGCTTCCAGGTAGGCTTTGCTATCTCAAACTGTGAATACAGTTGTATAGTAAAACAAGTGAAATCAATACATTACTTCTGTGTTACATTCATTTTATGGGGGGAATAAAGATTGGTACAGTTATTAGCTTAGGTTTGAGTTGACAGCATAGTTAATGGACATATACAGGGGTGCAAGTATTACCACCTGTGTTACTTTAAATTACGATGATTTTTCTCTTAGCTCTTGCTTAACTTTTTCCAGGCCCGTCTGGCTTACAGAGGAGATTCTCATCTGCAGATGGTATGCCACACAATTTTATGTCAGTACACTTGAGCAATTGAAAGAAATATTTTAGTGTGCACTGCTGACATCAGACCGGTTGTGTGTGTATTGCTGTAGTGGCTATAATAGTGGCACCACTGTTAGTTTGTTAGCATATATTGGAATACAGTAGTGTAGGTAATAATACTGTCCAGTGTTTCTTGCTTTTTATCACAGGTGATCATGACAGTTAAAGTGTGGGCTCTCTGCCACCTGATATCAATGTATCATCAGACTCTGATGATGATGGTGGCCAAACTGAGGCACAGTCAGAGAGTGTAGAGGTTGAAGCTGACACTGAGGTTGACATACAGCCACTCCCTGCAATTCCAGACATAGCCAGTAGGCCTATGCCTACCCATTCCAGTAACACCACAGATATTGGACAGGTGATGGGTGAGGCCATTGATCAGGGAAGTGTGGTCACTGCAGCTTCAGTGCCTGTGGAATCTGGCCATGGCCAAAGTGTGGGTGAGATGCCATACAGGAGGGTTGACTGGATGCTTGGAGGGGGCCTGCTGTCCCTTCTCTACCTGGTGCAGGTGTCTCTTCCCATGCCATTCAATGTATGTTTAGGGCCATCATGGAGACACAGGCACATTCCTATAGACGCTACAGACAAAGGCTCAGGGTTGTAGATGTGGCTCAGGCTAACATGCATCAATACCTCCATCATGTTTCAGATTCCACGGATCGGGTTAATGACACACTGGAACGTGGGGTATCTGTCATAAAATGCATGGTGCCTGTGATAGAACTTCTGCTGAGAGGGTAACATCATCCTCATGTGTATAGGTCAGCCACATAATCCGCTGTCACCAATGTGGCCATGCCCGATCATGCTCCCATAGTGACAGTACTTCCACTGCACCATCAGTGGGTGTGCTGTCCACACCCAGATGAGGCAGGCCATGGGGTTATAGTCCTGGGTGACCCCATGAAGGGAGCTCATCCAGCAGACATGTTCAGGAAGCAGCACTGCATTTGACCATGTGCGTGGACATGCCAAGGCAACTCCTGGCAGAGCCAGTTCTCATGGTCAGGGACAACAATGCCTTGTAAATAGCCTGAAATATGACCTACCAGGGCTCCTGAAATTATTATTTAATTGTAGCCCCCAAACAGGCTTCATACCTCATGAATGGAGAAAGGCTACAGTTATCCTTCTGCACAAAGGTGGGCCACCTACAGACCCTGGAAACTACAGACCCAGAAGTCTCACTAGTCTTCTACGTAAAGCCATTGAAAGAATTATCATGGAGATGATCAACAGAGATGTAGTAAGCCTCCAGACACTGAACCCAACCCATTTGCCCACTCAACCTGGTGGACTTCTTTGACAAGGTCATCAAAGCAACAGATGAGGGTAAAATCATTCACACTACCTACCTTGACCTGGCCAAGGCATCTGACACAATATCCCACTCGGGCATTGTTGACAAACAAGAGTTAGGTACAAACCAGTATGTCACCCGGTGGATAGCCAACTGGCTCACAGACAGGATACAGGACGTTAGAATTGGTGAGTCCACCTGCACAAAGAGGCCAGTCACAATTGGAGTCCCTCAGGGATCAGTCCTTGGACCGCTCATTTTTGTCATTTACTTCTCTAAAGTCAAGGCCAATGTCAGTGGTCTCTGGCTGACTAAATTTGTAGATGATTGCAAATTAGGAGCCATCATTGCATCTCACACTGACAAAAATGTTCTCTAAGAGGGACTGACATAGACAAACAACTATTGTCAGAGCCACGGACAAAAACTAAATGCCAAGAAATGCATAATAGTATCCTTTGAGAGGTCATCCATCCCTGGTAACTATCATATTGACAACACACTCCTTAGAGTTGACCCAGTAGTCAGGGACTTTGGGACGCACATAGGATAGTAATCTAGCCTTTGACCATCATGTGTCTACAGTGGTGAGAAAATCATTCTATGTTGCACAACTTATAAACAAAGGTATGGCATCTAAGTCCAAGGAAGCCATTACAGGCCCCATTTGGTATGTACCTAACCAGTCATATACAACAATTGGAACATCCACAGAGGTTCCTCGCTAAAAGAATATAGGGCATAAGTAAAATGTCCTATGCAGACCACCTCAAGGCCCTATCCCTGTATTCTGTCTCCTGCAGGCTTTTGAGGGGATATCTATGCCTGGCATACAGGACATTGTCAGACCCCACTCTGATGTGCCTCCTTCATATCCACAAAACAAACAGCACCAGAATTATCCATTTTAAAGACTTAAACCTTGCCTGCAATATAAACAGGACCTACTGGAGAGAGAGAGAGGTATGTATTCCACAGACTACCCAATCTATGGAACAGGCTCCCCATTCATGTGAAGCAGAGTTCCTCCCTAACTCAATTCAAGTGCAACTTGGACAACTGGATGGGAAATCAGAAATTCATCCCTGGTTTTGCACCTATGTCTCTAATGGACACAGGTAACCTGTAAATGGTTCATCTTCCAGGCCCATGCTTATCAAGGGTATCAGAACTTGTCAGAGATTTGGGATGTATGGCTAGGCTTAAAAAGGCCCTTGTGGTCATTGGCCTAGTAAACCACCTATGAACCTATAAACTGCCACCTCTACCATGTATGGCTCACACCTGTCCGATATACCAAGATGTACAGACAGCCTAGAGCTCGGCTGTGTCCATGCAGACTTTCACACACCAAATGCACCTGAAGGACCCCTACAGACGCATGCATAACAGTTAAATGGCTCAGCCATGGAGCTTCAAACTCATTTTGTCTAACTGGACATTTGTTGGTTTATCCAGATATTTGCCGGCTTCTCTTTCTTACTTGCACATACTCATCAACCTTTAGTATCAGCCTAGGCCTCCTGCTCCCCCACATAACACCCTGTGACAACACCCTGTGAAAGTGATAACTGTGCCATGTCCTTGTTTTCTATTTTTTGTATTCAGGGAAACATAAGCTTTGTGCCCTATGCTCAGGATGGACATCTGACTTAAAGTGGTTACTATATCTGCATTTGTGGTGCTGAACTGGTAATTTTACCTTTGATGTATATTGGCCTTGGAAAGTTACATAACTGATAGCATCAAAATTTCCCAACTTTATTTTGAATGATCTTGTGAGGGTTGTGAAGTCAGAAACTGCATCATTACTTTCTAACGTTTCTCTTTAATGAATTTCCATTACAAATGTATGGTGCTAAACTAGTCCATGCAATGACCATCACTACTTTTCTGTGTGTGACTGTGTGAATCGTTGATGCCGGAGGCCTACTACTTAATAATGGACACATATAAGTCACAAAGATCTCTGCTGTCACATTTTAAGATCATTTCAGTACCAATCTCCCACCTCTTACTTATCTACAGTACCAATTAGTATGATACAGGGATATGCCACCCATTCATATTATTACACAATATACTCCAGGTTAGAGACGTACCTTGTAAAAGCAGCAGTTGACATGGTTGTAGTTCAGGGCTATCTGATGCAAGCAGTATGGAGCCAATGCACAGGGAGGTAAAGGTTGTGCAAGTTGCCTAGGATCAATGTTACTATATGTATGTGTGTAGGAGGAAGGTTTTAGGCTCCCAGGTGGTGAGTCAGTGTGCTATGCATAGTCTCTTAGCCAATGCAAGGGCATACTAAGCATGCCTACATCTGCCTATTCCCACAGCAGCTGGTGATTTCTCCTCTGACACCTCATCTGCCTGGTGCTGTGGTGACCTTGGCATTGGTGCTGAGATGTGTGTCTCTTCCCCTTGCTGATCCTGCTGAAGCTATTTCCTCAGGATTATGTTGTGCAGCATGGCACATATTATGAATATTTCTGTACATGTCCATGGATTGTACTGCAAGGCTCTCCTAGACATATCTAGGCACCAGAACTGTGACTTCAGTAGCCCAAACACACAATCTATGATATTTCTAGTTTGAGTGTGTGCCTTATTATGGCGTTCTTCCATGAATGTGTGTGCATTTCTCGTGGATGTCATTAGTCACAGTTCCAGTGCATAGCCTGCAGCCCCCAGTAGATTACCCTGTGGGATATCCCCCTCGCAAACATCTGGTACAGTTGGGAGGTGTGTCACATATGTGAGTCATGGTAACTGCCAGGGGTGCCAGCACACACGTTCAAGATGATTCCCCTGGCATTGCACACAACTTGGCAGTTGATAGAGTGGTAGCCCTTTCTATTAATGTAGAGCCTACCCTGTTCCCAAGGTGATACCTTAATTTCTATGCATGTGCAATCTATGGCACCCAGTATTTCAGGGTAGTGTGCTACAGGGTACAACTCCTATATATTTCAGGCCATCTTCTCAGAACTACAGGGAAAATATACATGGTCACTGGCATGTGGGAGCACAGCATTCAGGAATTGGTGGAGGATCCTGGATGCTGATGCCTGTGACACTCTCAACATTTCCCTGTTGGTCTCTGAAAGGTACCTGTGGCTAAGATTCAAAAGGCTACACATACCTTTGTCTCCAGTGGGATGGGCTCCCCTTGGTTGGCTCTGGCTCTGAGTTGAGGATGGCAGAGATTGCAGAGTTCCTGTAGTGTGTCCCTGTCTACCCTATAGTGCTGTACAATTTCCACATCATGTAAGCTGTGAAAAGTCAAATGGGGCCTGAAAAGTCTTCTCCTTCTTGGCCTAGGCCTGTTACCAACAGCAGCAGCACTGGCTTCAGCCTGTAGCAAATGCAAATGAATTAAAGCAACAGCAGCCCCTTACATTCTGTGTGTGTAGACTCATTTCCATGGCTGTATTCCAAAAGTTTTGGAATTTGCAGGAAAACCCATCACGGAGCGGAGTCTACATAGATGCTTTAGAGTTTGTTGAATAGCTCCACCATGTTAGATTGGTTAATTAGCATGTAATTCAGCTGCCTATGCTGTAATTAACATGCCACGGTGTTTACCTTGTTTGTATGGGAGCGCTCGCCTCTACATGGTGCTTATTGAATCTAAAACTTTCAGTGCCCATGTGCGCATCACGCCATGCACACAGTGAAAAATGACCATGGCTTTATTTAATCCTGGAGTTATATATTAATGGGTTTAGTTGAGAGAATCCAGTCAACAGTAGAGGCCTTAGAGGCGGGCTTTTTATATCTTGTTGGTGTGTTGACGAGCTGAAAGAACCCATACAGGTTAATACTGGTAGTTGGGATATTAGATACAATTTAGGCCCAGTCAATGTTAAGGTTTCCAACAATGATGGTTTCTTGAGGTATACTGGTAGATGCCCTGGGCAGTATGTCTTCTGCTGTGCTGATGTTATTGCAAGGGGGATTATACAAGGATGTGACACATATGGTCTTATGAGAGTTTGGCTTGAGTAAGGCAATACTCAGAAAAAGAATGCTCATATCAAGAAGAAATTCCTGAATACTACCAATCTCCTGCAATGCCTGCTCTTCTGACTAGCAATCCAAGTGAGAAGCAGGGAGAACTCTTTTTCTTTTCTTGCCTTAAGCAGTAGTATGTAAGGAAAAGGCAGAAATGAGCTCCTTAGCAAATTCCTGCAAATCTTCCCCATCCGTAGAGAACGAAATAGGGAAAGACAAAATTTTCTCACACAGCTCACCTTTTTTTGGGAAGCTCCTGGCAAGTGAATAACCCATGGTAGGCAAACGCATCCCACATTCCGGATCCCTGTCTCAAATGAGTGAAGCACCTTCACTTGCTCCTTCCCTAAGACCAACAAGACTGGTTCTGCCTTGCCCATCAAGGGCATCCCTACAGCTACAGAGAACATGACTATCCTCCAGCCCTTAATAGCTGTAAGTGCAGCAGCAGAGGAACAGGGAGAAAAAGACCAGTCTGAACAACCAAGAGTGGCTATAGTAGAGTCATCCTCCAGCAGCTGAGGCACAAAAGGAGATGGCCGAACACCCACAGCTTTGTTCTTCTTGCAGACTGGAGAAGGTAGAACCATGGCAACTGGTAGCTGTTCCATAGATAAGCACAGAATGAGATCGTGAAGGTGGGTACAGAGCTTGAATGAGTTGGTAAATATGAAGAAGAGAACAACTGGTACAAAGGTACGTAAACCACTGACAGTCCCCCTCAATCACAATATCCTGCCCAACCTGTAGGAAAATTCTATCAAAAAATAGATTTTTTTTCTTTTCTTTTTGTTTTTTGTTACATAAAAGGTTTACATAAGCATTTGCACACAAACTCCCTTAAAATTCAATGACAGTTCATAAAAAAGCACAGTTGTGTAAGTTGCACTTTCCACAACAGTAGATGTTTGAATTCCTCACTGCTGCAGTGACCTTTTGGTTATACTGGATGTACCCTGACATGGATATAACAACCCGACAACTTCACAAAGCTCTGTCTCCCTCCCACATCTTCACTCCGACAGCTGATTAGACAGCCCAGTGGAGGGAAATCAACAGTCAGAGTGAAGAAGTCATCAGCATCTTTTTGCCCATACAAAGCAAGAAAATTGTATTTATCCTGAAACTCTAAAATATATAAACAGTAACAACTTTATATCCAAACAACTAGCTACTTACAGAAGTATTGGAATGGTGGATGTGTGTAGCTAGTGCATCTGTGAAGAAATCAAACATATGCTGTACAGTAAGTACAATTTACACAACTGTACTATGTTCATCTCACTGCTCCAGTAGTCTTTTGACTATATGGGTTGATTACCAAAGCCTATCCAATCTGAAAGGAGGAAGGATAAGGATCAATGACCTTCTGGAGAGCAGTCCTGGCAAAGTCAGTCCTAGGCCTGGAAAAGGAATCCTATTAGTAATGCTTTGTAAAAATATGAACAGAGGACCACATTGCTGGTTCTAGAATGCTTCTAAAGTTCACCCCTTTCCAGTATGCCACTGTAGATTCCAAGGCTCTAGGAGAATTTGCCTTTATCCAGCCTGGAACTGATTTACCACAGTTATAACAAAAAGCAGTAACTGAGGACAAGCATCTCAAAACTGTTTTGACACAAATTGTCATTTTTTAATCCCGTCATACAAAATAAATGGCTACAGCAATCTGCTTTCCTAAAGGACTTTGTTCTGTCAAGATAGTACCTGAGCTGCCTATGCAAGTTGTGGGTATGTAGAATCCTTTGTCCCAGGTTCTGAGAGTCTGGATAGGACACTGGGAGATTGTTACCTTGATTCAAAGTAAACTCTGAAACAACTTTTTGCACAAATGAGGGATTTGTTCTTAAGCAGATCCTATCTCTATGGATAGGGTTCACCCACATTGAGAACTTGCAACTCAGACACTTTTCTTGCAGATGCTAGAGTAACAAGATCAACAGTCTTCCAAGTAATGAACCTTAAATCAGCCTGATAAACTGGTGCAAAGGGAGACATACTTAACTTTTCCAGCACACAGGATCCCAGGAAGGCCACCTATTTTCTAGCAGGCCTGATATATAAAGACCCCTTAAAAGATTTTACCAAAATTAGATAAGAAAGGAGAGTATCCATAGGCAGACATGCTGAAATGTCTGCAAGAAGTACCTTGATGGGGCAGCACAGCAGATAGCATTGTCACCTTACAGCAAGAAGTTCCCCCATTCAATTATTTGCTGGGGTGCCTTCTGTACAGAGTCTGTATGTCCTCCCTGTGTTAACGTGAGTTTCCTCCAGGTGCTTCGGTTTCCTCCCATATTCCAAACATTTGCAGTAGGTGAACTGGACACTAAATTGGCCACAGGTACGAGTGTGTGATGTGGAAGAACTACCATAGCAGGGCTAGCCACCCAGTGGTGTAAACCTCAGCTCTAGATGATTGTCATTGTTGAAGTTATACCCTTGACCCCATGTACAAAAATGGGAAAAACGGATTGTGGATTGATGGACGGGGTAATACAGGCCAGAGGAAAGTAACTCACACAGATATTTCTGAACCAGTGATGCATAATCCCCAATAGGGTCCTGGTTACTGGCTAGGTATCACCTAGAAAAATCTTTTCCCACTTACAAATATAAGATTTTCTAGCATTATTTTTTTTTTGCCTCCTTTAGTACTTACTGCGTGTGCTCATGAAAGAGGTGCCAAAAAGAAATCAAACTTGAATCATCCAGTCAGATAGTTAAAATTGTTTGAGGATGAGGTGTATCAAACTCCCATCTGTCTTGTGTGACTATATTCAGTCTATGAAGAAGTTGTGGTACTGCCATTAGCCATTTCCATAAGAAGGGATAACCAATGTTTTCTGGAACAAAAGGGAGGCAACACAATAATATTTGGAGAGTCCTTCTGAACCTTTAAAATTATCCTGGGTATCAGCCGAAAGGGTGTAAATGCATAAAGGAACATTCCCAACCATGGGAATTAAAATGCATGCATTTTACAGGCTTGCTTGCAAGAAGCCCTGGAACAGAACTTGTTTAGTTGTTTATTTTGTAAGGAGGTGAACAGATCTACCAGAGATATTCCCCCTCTACGGAATCAACTCCTGAAAGGACTCCCCCATTCAACTTCCATTTGTGTGGGTCTGTCCTAGTTCTGCTCAGCTTGCCTACCCTATATTTTGCTCTGATGGAATCTAAGATGCTTGAACAATTAAGGAATGCAGCACAGCTACCTACCAATCCATCACAGCCAGCCCACACAAGGAGTATGACCTGATGCCCCCCACCCCAAGTCTGTACATGTATCAGATCACTGGGGTTTTGTCTGTAATCACCTGATGAGATTTGGGGACCACAGAAGATTAAGTGATTTTAAGGCATAGATCACAGCCAACATTTCATTGACATTTAAGTGATTTGGTCTGTCTGAAGAGTTCCACAGGCCTTGTACCTTTATCCCCATAGAAACTGCTCCCCAAGCACATTCTGAGCCATCTGTAGTTACAGACTGGCTGTGGATCTCAGGAGAAAATGAAAGACCCAGATTGAAAATCATACAACACAGTTAAACTGAAAAAGAAGAAGAAGAAAAAAAAAAACACACTGAGTCAAGGAAATAATAAAGTAAGCGCTTTCGTTTACTTGTAATCAGCAAACTTCTTCAGACAAATAATAAAACATAAAACAGAGCTTATATAAATAAATTCAATGACATCACCATCAATTTGCAAAAAGGCAAACCTCAATTTAAAGAGGTATAGCAGCATATAGGAAAATAGCATCAAACACATAACAAAAAATAAACCTTTTACATTAAATTTTTCAAAAAGGCTATGTATAAAAAGATAAAATAGATCTATATATATATATATATATATATATATATATATATATATATATATATATATATATATCCCCAAGTGACAATGAAAATGAACAAATATGTGCATTTAAAATAATACACACATTATTATTTACCTATTAAGAGCCCTCATTTTCAGAATGCTTTTAATGGAAACAGAGTCATTCAAACCCGGCGGGACCAAGGCATTCAATTTCAATTGCCATATTAATTCTTTCTCATCTAATTTCAAATCAGTTGGTCCACCCCTAAAATTGTCATCAATTTTATCAATGACATGAAAAACAAACCCATGTGTGGGAAAATCCTTTATATGCCTAGCTAAGGCATTATTCAGGTTCATTTTCGCAATAGCATACACATGCTCATAAATTCTATTTTTAAGTGGTCTTTCTGTTCTGCCCACGCAAAACGCAGAACAATCTGTACAAGAACTTAAATACACAACCCCTCTTATATTACAATTAAATCTGCTCTTTATGTAGTATTTAATGTCATGTATGGCAAAAGAGTTCCTAACATTAATATATTTACACCAACGACAAGCTCCACATTTTGTCATGCCGCAGTGTGGTAAATATTGTTTAGGGGTCCCACTTTCCAAAATACTTTTTAAATTTCTTCCCTTCCTAAAAACTACACAAGGTAAATCTCCCACACTGTTTTTAACAACATTGTCCTCCAAAAGGAAACACCAGTTCTTAAGAAGGAAAGATTTTAATAAGGGGGCATCAAGTAAGAAAGTGGTAATAAAACTCAGTTTATCCAACCCTCGATTAGAAGTGACACTGGGGTGCTCAGAATCAAACATTATATTGACATAACCAGCCATGGATTCACCTCCCTCATTCATCAAGGGGCTAGTATCAACAAACCCATCACCATCCCCTAAGTTCATCACATCCATAGCTTCATCTTTACCTAACAAAGGTTTAAAGATGCCACTCAACCTTTTCAAGTGAACTTCACCCATCAAATCCTCTATTAAACAACTAGGGCACCCACGCTTAACAAACATCTCTCTCAGCAGGGTATATTCATCCATAAAGTCACCCTCCAAGGACACCATCCTTGCGGCCCGAACAAGTTGACCTTTTACAACCGCTCTCTTCTGGAAGTATGGATGGCAACTAGAATAATGAAGGAAGGCATTTGAATAAGTTGACTTTCTAAAAATTTTAGAAATATACGTTCCATTAGGGAGATCCCTAATTAATTCAACATCTAAATAAGAAATTACATCCACCTGGAAATCCCATGTAAATTTCAAAAAAATCAGTAAAATCAGGGATATGTTCAATAAAGGAGTTAGCCGAAATGTTATCCCCCTTCCAAAGGATAAAAATATCGTCCAGATACCAGGTGTACCATGCTACCCTTTCCTGGAAAACACTATCCTTAAATAAGAAATGTTTCTCCCAATAGGCCATCACAGTGTTAGCGAAAGTAGCCCCACAAGGAGAGCCCATGGCAACACCCGTTTTCTGTAAATAAAATTCTTTATCAAAAATGAAAAAGTTATTATTAAGTACCAACTCCAATAAATAAATAACCAGATCAGTGTATGAACCATCTACATGTTTCTCCAAAAGAAACTCCCTTATCCATCCACAGCCGATGTCCTGAGGTATAACTGTATATAAATCACGGACATCGATCGTGAGAAAATTAAAGTCCGTGGAAAAAGGGAGATTATTAATAGCTTCCTAGAAGGCCCACGAGTCCTTACAGATCTGAGATTCATTTAGTAAAGCCCCTTTCAATTTAGTGTCATTGAACTTTGCACACCCATATGTAATGGATTGTCTACCGTCCACAATAGGATGGAAAGGAGGATTTACCAAATCTTTATGGATTTTTGGCAACCCAAACATAATGGGTGAGAGAGCATGGGTGATAGAAGGATAATTAAATAGATCAACATCGATACGCCCATCAATGAAGAGATCATTAATGAACCCCCTAATTCATTGATAGGCGACATTGATTTAATTCAGAGAAACCTTAACATAAGCTACTTTCGCTAAAAGATTTCGCATTCTTATGTTGTAATCATCCTTGTTCATAAAAATCAATCCACCTCCCTTATCAGGTTTTATGACATGTATGTTAGCAAAGTTCAATTCCTTAAGGGCATCCCTCTCCAAGGTGGACAAATTAAACATCTGAGGTTTATGCAAGGCCTTATTATTAAAAAGTGTCCTGATGTCATTTTCACAAATTTTTTTCAAAAAATAAAATGGAAGTATGCAAAACAGGATTAAAAACACTAGCTACTCTAAACTCATTAACTAAACTTGAGTTAGTACCAAAAAGGACATTTAAATTTAATTTTCTAGTGTAAGTCCTAAGGTCAATAAGAGTTTTCACTAAATCACCCCTAGTAGTAGGAACAAAGGTCAACCCTCTGGCCAAAACCTCAACAAGTAGTGGAGAAGGCACAAATGAAGAATAATTATAAATTTTAAAATCATTTGTGCTAGTAACCAAACCTTTAACTGTATTAGAATGTTCGGTATTACATACAGTATCAGTCACTTCATAAGAAGAAGATACTATCTCCTTCTCTTGTTCTGCGTTTTCCTTTTCCAACGTTGTTGTTGCTGCAACCAATTCTGTTGACTGCCAGAGTTCACTTTCCTGGCACCCTGAAAACCCTGAGTGGAAGCTGTGTTATTACTATTATTATTGTCTCTGTTGTTGTTCCCACCAACATTATTTTGCCTGTTAATGAGCCTCTCACTTCTTCTAACAGGAGAATCCTCAAATGGCACAGTATCAGTCAATGTACTCCCATTAGTGTCCATATTATTAGGGCTTAAACCACCATCAGCCAGAGAAGAACTGCCATTCTCACTATGCTTATTGTTTTTATTCATATTAGAAGGAGGCAAAGGATATGCAGTTCCTTTACTACAGGCCAAATGATCCCTATTTAATTTATTAACCTTATTGTCTCTAATTTTCAACAAAGCACTATCAATGCTAGAAAAAATGCGCATAAAGTCGTATTTATAATGTAGAAATTCTTTGTCAGAACGAATGCTTGAATCAAGCCCAACCAACTCAGTTTTTAATGTCTCAATCTGTAAACAGTAATCCTTAACAAGTAGATTAATGAATTCAACACCTTGCTGATCAAAAAGTTTCAAGAGTTCCTTATGAAGAGTTGAACTGGCCACAAGACCAGTTGGAAAACACCATTGTCTAAGTCCCTTAGGGACATGTTGTCTGTTAATGCACTCGACCAAATACTGTACTTCAATTTGTAACTTTTGAAAATGAAATAACTTAATGTCGAATGTCTTCAAATTACTAACAATGGTATTGTCTATTAATGCGGAGCTCATTGGACCACCAGAAGATGTGCCCACAGATGTAAGAGCAACAGGGTCCTTAAACCATTCATTTAAACACGGAATGGTGAAAGAGGTACTTACAGGCCACAGATATTTTCATCAACCTGAAAACGTCCAGTGGAAATGTCGCCGTTGGATGGTGATGTCCAAAAACCGGAACAAGGCAATCCAGATGAAAAAGAGGCCCCAGATAATCCAATACCTCAATCTTGTGATCCAGAGGTGTTTGCTGGCATCCTGAGATGGTTTGAGTCCAATGGAACATTCAAACCGGAATTTCCGGCTGAACGGGGCCAAGTAACCGCAACCTGGCTAGATAAAACATCCACGCGTTGCTTTAACATTTCAATGAGTGCAGTCAACTTTCCTAAAGCATTGGTGTCCGAAGGTGACACCATGCTTTCATTTTGAAATAAAATCTGAGACTCCCCTGTGGTAATTACCTCCATATACAAACACCAACTGAAAACCAAGTAAAAACAAACTGGATAACTTGAAAGAGAAGAAAAAAAACTCATTGAGTCAAGGAAATAATAAAGTGAGCGCTTCCGTTTACTTGTAATCAGCAAACTTCTTCAGACAAATAATAAAACATAAAACAAAGCTTATATAAATAAATTCAATGACATCACCATCAATTTGCAAAAAGGCAAACCTCCATTTAAAGAGCTATAGCAGCATATAGGAAAATAGCATCAAACACATACCAAAAAATAAACCTTTTACATTAAATTTTTCAAAAAGGCTATGTATAAAAAGATAAAATATATATATATATATATATATATATATATATATATATATATATATATATATAAACCCAAGTGACAATGAAAATGAACAAATATGTGCATTTAAAATAATACACACATTATTATTTACCTATTAAGAGCCCTTATTTTCAGAATGCTTCCTTTTGGAGGACAATGTTATTAAAAACAGTGTGGGCGATTTACCTTGTGCAGTTTTTAGGAAGGGAAGAAATGTGACCCAGACACAAATATTCTAAGAAACGTCTTGCAACCTGTGGCTAGAGGAATTAGATGCTAAGCATTTTTTAGATCTACTGTTGTTTGAAGGATCAGCATTTTGAACTTTGAAACTTTCACATACAGACTGAGAAAAGAAAAATCCAGAACTGGTCTCAAAGAAAGTTCTTTCTTTGGTAACAGAAACATTCTGAAATAGAAGCCCTTGCCCATTTGATGTAAAGACACTGGTTGTATAACGCCTAGGGTGAATAAACAATGATGAACCAGAGGGGAAAAAACTCTACATGGATTAGAACACGAGGAGAAATTCCCCTGAAAGAAATATTTTTATCCAGCATCAGATGAGTCTCTCCTGAACCACACTTAGCACCCAACATTCTGAAACAATTTGTTGACAAAGGAGAATAAAAAAGAGCCAGTTCTTAGAACACATTTTGGGAGATGGGACAGGAGGGGAGGGTATGGAGGATAAACTGCTGGCGTAAGTCATTCTAAAATGTTAGAATGTCCTTTTATTGGAAAAAATATTTGTTTCTTGTTCCCTCCTGCCACCTCTATTTTTATACCCTGTTTGACTTAGACAGACTGGGATTGTTTGTTTTGTTTCTTGAAAGGAAAAGAGGATTTGGGAGATTTGAAAAGGAAAGCTTAAAAGGGGGGGGGGGGTTCGGCTGAAAAATCTTAGACACCCGCTTAATTAACCTCCATGTTCAAATTGTTTGAAGACCCGAGTATCAGAAGGGCCAAACAAAACTTCCTTATCTAGTAGTGCAAAATTCAAAATGTAATGCTTTATTTCATTTCATCAGCAAACCTTTGGTTATATACTCAAGCACATCTCCTCAAAACTGCAGCAGTAGCAATAGCCCTAGACACAGTATCTGCACAGTCATATAAACTCTTCAAAGCATAGGTTCATAGGTTGGTACTAGGCTATCAGCCCTAGGGCCTATACAAGCCTAGCCATAACAATTCCCTGGTTATTTCTTCACACAATGTTTACTTCCCTGGACCCCTGATGTGATCCTCGGGGTGAATTTCCTTTCTCCCATCCAATCGTCAAGGTTCCTTTTGAAGAGGGCGAAAGAGGCACTCTGCTTGACATGTATGGGCAATCTATTCCAGAGTCTGGGGGGGTCTCTGGGTCAGGAACCTATCCCTCCAGCATGTTTTGTTTATTGTGATGACAAGGTTTAGATCCCTGCAGCGTGTGGCTCTGAGGGATTGGGATTTCTTTAAGTGTAGCATGTCCAACAGCTCTAGGTTTGACATGGCCTTGTATGTTAAGCAGAGATTGCCTCTGAGTAGACAATATGCGACAGAGTATAGCTGGAGTTTTTTAAGGAGGTCAGCATAGGGCATCGGCTTTAGGCCTGTGATTCTTTTAGTGAGGTATTTCTGCGGTCTTTCCAGTTGTTGCAGATGTCTTGAGAGGTACATACCAAACGGGGCGTTGTATTCTATAATGGGTCTAATGAGGGATGAGTACAGTGGGACAATGACTTCCTTTTTTCCGGATGAAAAGCCCTTAGTGATGAGGTGTGCCACACAGAAGGATTTCCTGACTGTTATGGAGATGTGGTTATCGAAGGTGAGACCACTCTCCACCTGTGTCCCTAAGTCTCTTATCATACTTTCGGTGTTTAGTTTACTGCCACCTATATGGTAATTCATGGGTACGTGTTTTTTCCCAAAGGGGATAACTATACATTTCTTGGCATTGAGCTTGAGCCCATGGCTCTGGCACCAAGCATCTGTTTCTGTAAGGGTATTTTGTAAAGTATCCACATAATTTGGGGATTCAATAATGGCTCCCAGTTTGCAGTCATCTGCGAACTTTGTTAGCCAGAGTCCCTTAGTGTTGGCCTGTACTTCAAAGAAGTAGATGCCAAACAACAGCGGTCCCAGGACTGACCCGTGAGGTACTCCACTTGTCTGGAGCTGGATTTGGAGTTGGCTACTTTTGCAGTATGCGTTCTATCAGTAAGCCAGTTAGCAGCCCATTGGGTGACATAGGGATTAATGTCCAGCTTAGTAAGTTTATCTATGATTCCAGAGTGGGGGGTGGTGTCAAAGGCCTTGGCAAGGGTCTAGATAGGCTGTGTGGACCACCTTACCCTTGTCCATGGCTCTGGAGACTGATTCGAAGAAGTCAATCAGGTTCAGGAGACAAGATCGGCCCTTCACAAACCCAAACTGGGTGGGGTCCAGTGTTTGAAGGTTGCCAATGTCTTTGTTTATAAGTTCCATGATGCTTGCAGACAAGACTCATCAGACTGATGAGACGGTAGTTTCCGGGATCCAAGGTGGATCCCCCCTTGTGGAATGGGATAACTGTAGCTCTGCGCCACTAAGTGGGCACGAAACCTAAGGTGAGGCTATGATTAAACATGACACTTAGGTGAGGTGCCAGTTCATACTGTAGTTCATGTAGTACACAGCCCGGGATGTCATCTGGTCCCATGGATGCTGTATTCTTAGCTTTGGAGAGTGCATTTTTTACCTGTGTAGCTGTTATTAATGGAATCTGGCAATCTTCCGGTAGTGAGATAGGCCATTTAGGGGGTGAGAGGGAGGTGACGTTGGCACTGAATCGATCTGCCTGGATACTGGCAATATCCTTGGGATCAGTATATTTAATGCCATTCTGTTTTAGCTCAGAGCAGATCTGAGCATTGCCATTTAGATTCTTGACATAGTTATAGAATGCCTTGTGGTTGTCTTTGGAATCTTTGGCAATTTTATTTTCGTAACTAGCTTTGGAGGATTTTATGAGGGATCTCAGTTTCTTACTGAGGCTGGTAAGGGAGTTTTTTGCATCCAGGGATTTTCCTCTTTTCTGCAACAGTTTCTTCCTTTTGTTGTAAAGTTTGTTTATGGCAGGGGACCACCAAATTGGCTTCCTTTTTTTGGATGAGAGCATCTTGGTTCTATTTGGGATGGCACAATTCATGCATGAGTGGATGTGCTCATACAGTGCCTTAGTGTAGGATTCAGCAGTTAAACTTTCAGCTCCCTTCTGCATGGGTATCATGAAGTTTGTCACTTTTGTCTTGAGTAGCATGACGTTGGCTTTGGAGAAGTTTTTATGGTGGTTTCCTTACTGGGGGGGTGGGGGTGGGATGTGGATGTTAAAGGTGATTAGCTTATGGTCAGACATGACTAACGAGGGGGTGACCATAGGTGTGGAGCATCGATTTACTATGTTGGTAATGACCAGGTCTAGGACAATGGAGCCCCTGGTGGGACTATGGATTAGTTGATCCAGGGCGTTGGAATTTATGAATTCCAGGAACCGTTGGGTTGGTACAGGAGTACTTTTCCCAGTTAATGGCAGGGTAGTTAAAATCACCCAGTATTAGGGTGTTTGGTTCTATCTTAATATTTTCCAGTATGTTTAGAAAGGTGTAGTGAGAATCTAGGGGCATGGTGGGGGATCTGTAGCAAGCTACAGTTTGGATTGCAGTCTTACCTAGTGTTAGTTGCACATGGAGAATTTCAGACGCATTGTGTTGGGCAACTAGCCTGGTGGTGTGAATATCCTTGGTGAATATTGACACTCCTCCACCTTTAGTGTTTTGGTAATGGTTTGGTGGCCGAAAAGTGTGGTAAGAGTTGTAGCCTGGTATTGCAGGGGTACTCTCTGGAGCCTTGAACCAGGTCTCAGTTACTGCACAGATATCGATGTTCTCCATTTTTAGGAGTGCCTCAAGAGAGTGCATTTTGAGGTTTAGACTTCTAGCATTGAGTAGCATTACCTTCAGATTTTGCATGCTTGAACCTGTTATGGTGGTGGTTTTGTCCTTTGAACTTTGCCTAAAAAAGGCACTATAGGGGTGGCAAGAGCCTTAGCCAGCAACTTGAATCCCAGGGGTGACAGGTGGCATGTTTAGATATTTGGGAATGTTAGAAACAATAGAATTTCTTCAGAGCAACCATTTGAAAGAACAGAGGTAGACTATTCCCTCAAACTGTTTGCACATAACAGAATAAACTTTCACATATGTGACTAGTACTTGAGAATTTCATAAGCTAATGTGGAAGAAGATAAAATTCTCTAACCAAATCTGTCAAGCACATTACCTTCTTTGTCCACTGGGGAGGGATTGGTAGTAACTAATAACCTATTGCCAGCTGGCAAAGACATAGATATTGCAGCTGGATCTAATCTAATGTGAGAAAATATTTTGTTAATTTGAAGTACTTTATACAGTCTATCCACCTTTTTGGGGACTGAAGGTTGACAGTCAGGATTCTCCCATGCCTGTAACAGGCACTGGAACAGCCAGAGAGGGCATGGCTGACCCCCAGTCCATGTTGGTTGAAAGGACTACACCATAGGAACCCGAAAAAGAAAGTAAGTGCTCTGAGAAACAATTGATGGCCACTACAGGTTGACTCAAAAATTGCTGAATCACTGACTGAGGCTGTAGTGGTGGCAAGAGATCTTTATTGTGTTATTTCTTCTTTTTATGTACAGAGAGAGAGAGAGAGACGAGTGCCAATTTAGTCAAAGCATTTTTGCTACCAAAGTTTCCTCTTTTAGTGAGTCTTGTGAAGCCTAAAATAAGTATCCATGCTGCAGTAGAGGAAGGGAACTGAAAGACGAATATCAGTGCTGTTAGTCGGAAGGTAAGTTGTTACAGAAGTGTTCACAAGCAACACACGCGCGCGCGCACACACACACACACACACACACACACACACTTAAATTTACAGAAAAGGGGCTGTGGGAGTAAATGTAAGGAAAAAAAATAGCAAACTCTCCGTCAGAAATAAATCAGTTGACGATGCACACTGACAGCAAAGATAGCAGGTAAGAAGTTATGAAATGTACACAAGCACTAAATACATTCAAAATGTTTTCTGGTCATTTGAAATACTTCTTATTCCTTCAATTCTCACGAAACAACTAAAAGTCAACATAAACGGTATATTTGTCCCACAAAAATAGTCTCTAAATCACAAAATAAGCCCTTAACTAAAATAATGAGTCCCTGGCAAGAAACTTCTAATATTGTGAAAAAAACACCAGATTTCTTAAAGACAAAATACTGTTTTTAGTCACAAAATAAGTATTATTTTCTTAGAAGGGCAACATTTCCTTTGTGGAAGGGTTCCCCTGTGGGGACTTGTCTGCCAGAAATATATCTTCAAGGCCAAAAGCTGCTCCTGTAGAACCTCAAAGCTGCTTCATCTTGAGATGGCAAGAAAGCACTGAAGCTTTCTTTATTCTGACTGCTGAAGTCCTTCCCCTGGCTGTCCAATCAGTAGTCAGAGTGAAGGTAAGAGTGAGCTTGAGCTTTATAAAGCTGGCTGGCTGTTGCATCCTAGGCTGGAAACAACCCATACAGCCAACCACTAATGCAGAAGTCAGAATGCTGAACACCATATAATTTATACTCAAAACTAGGTGAACTACATAGACAAACTGTATATGGATAACCCACAAAAATAAAATTGGCACATTCCCTCCTACTTCCCTCACTCCTCTATGGTTCCCCCATCTTTACCAACATTCACGCATCCTTAAGCAATAAACTACAATCATGCTATTATAAAATTGTCAAATCTGCTTCTGGACTGCAAAACCACACTCAACACTGTCACGCCATTAAAGAATTAAAATGGTTGGAATTCCCACATTACCTCCAATACACTCAACTAACTCTTGCTCATACATTAACATACAATCCAAATAACTACCCATCATTACATTCTATTGTACAATACTACATCCCAACCCAAAATCTTCATTCTACTAATAAACAGTTCTTACTGTATACAAACCCAATAAGAGAGCTGGACAAAGTTTATACTCTTACTCCATAGCAAAGTTATAGAATACCCTTCCCCCCTCAATATCACAACTGAGTCAATGAAAACCTTCAAAGTCACCCTAAAAAATCACTTTCTTAATAATCACATCTGTCCTTGTGATCAGAACTTCATACAATCATAAACCAACACCAATGAGTTTACTGACTAGAATACCCCTTTTTAGATCAATTGAAATACTAGTAAACCAACTGTACTTCTGTGACTTTCTCAAAGTATACTAATCAATATTTAATCCTTAAGAAACTTCCACAAGGCAAAAGTGTAATCCCCTAAATATTATACAAAATATACTGTGTCAGGATTGTTTATATTGAATGTCCTCAACAAGTTATCCATTTATATACTGCGCAAGTTCTATTGTCATTTATTTTCACTGCATAGTGATATTGTACTCTGCATATTTTTAAGAAATGCTATTTATATTTGTATATATATTCTTATTACTGCAAATCTTATCCTGTTGTATAATAACTTTTGTTTAGTTGTCTGCTGTAGTAAATTTTAATTTGTTGCCAGAGCTTTTCTCCCTGGGCCTTCACTGAAAATGGGTTATTCTGACCAAGTGGACTTTCCTGGTCAACAAATGTCAATAAATAAATACATTTCCAGCAAACACATTTTAGTAAGGAAAACACAAGTTTTCCTCAGGAAAAATACATTCTAGTTGAAGGGGTTTCTCCGACAGTGTTTTATCTTCCAGACTTGAAGGAGCACTAGCTGACAGACAGTTTCACATGGCCCACTAAAGGAGGAAACTCTGGTAGCAAAAATGCTCTGACTAACTTGATGCTCTGTCTTTATATCGGAGCTCACCTTGGCATCTTGCCAGAGTATATGAAAGGCACCATTAAGCTTTGAAAGTTGAATGGTCATTGGGGTAAGACCCAATTAACTAAGATGCTGGAACAGCGATCTAAATGTTGAACATAAATAAATTCATCCTGGAATCAATTTGTTGATGGAACTACACGGGAGCAAGGTAAAACAGATTTGGAGATAAATGTCATATAGCATGGCATTATGGGTATGAGTGAGGGATTTGGCAGTCTAGGAAGTTTTCAGATGCCACACTACCCAATGCCAAATGGGGCATCCTGCTGTTAGGAAGGGTCGGCCTTCTCATATCAAAAACTGTAATTTATGGGGCCGGAGCCTAGATGGCAAACAGATAAGCAGCATTTTTTAGAGCTCCACAAAACAGTACTAGAAAACAGGGAAACATTATTTTCATTAACCAGAAATAGAAAAAAATATTAAGGAACTTAAGAACTACAACTCTGCCAGATTTCAAGAAATATTATTGAGTTTTTCCTGTCAAAATATCATGGAGAACAACACAGCTGTTTGGTAATGGCCAGTTTAAAGAATTCTCACTCGGAAACCCCTCTGAAGAAGGAGACACAACTGATGTCTTCCACATTACATGAACGGTCATTGAAAATGGATAGATTCACTGATAATTTGGAAAGTCTCGAGGAAAACTGCCAGAAGCAAACAGATGTACTAAAAGAAATACTGCAGCAACAACAAACTAAATTACTTGATATGGAGACATCACTAAACGACATAGATGGAAGACTCAAGGAAGAGGAAAATCAGACAGAATTCCTATTTCACCAAAAGAACTGGCTACTTAAAGTAAATGATTTAGAGAACAGGGAGAGGAGAACTAATATAAGAATATTTGGTCTTCCAGAAAAAACTGAAGGAGAAGACATCATCACCTTTTTGAATTCCTGGCTTCTTGAAGTGCTTGATTTAAAAGAGGGATTATCAAATGGAATAGAAAGAGCTCACAGAGCCATAGGAAAATCTATACCCTCTTCACCTAATGCATCACCAAGATCAATTGTGGTAAAGTTCCTGTCCTTCTTGGATAAAGAACTCATTTTAAAAACAGCCTGAAGAAAAAGTCCTATAACATATAAACAGAGTCAGATTAGATTTGACAATGATTATTCTGCAAAAGTGTTAAATAAAAAACGCAGATGGTATATCCTGCTAGAATCAGAATTTTCTATTCAAATGTCTTGAGAACCTTTAACAACATTGAAGAAGCTTCTACCTTCATCAATAATAATAATATCATCACAATTCCTGAAGAAATGGACTGGACTGTTTCCACCAACTTGAAAAGATCTCCAGAAAAAAATACTTGGTCTGATGTAAGGAAAAGGAAACAAAGGACCGATTCTAAAACTACACTCTTCCAAATCTCTCAAAGAATCAACAAAGATATAGACTTCTGGACTTTACCTCAAAATGTATGTATTTTATCTATTATATTGCATATTATACTCTGAGACATTTATACTTTTTCTTAAACTTATACTTTATGCAACATACTCATCAAAAGTCTAGTGGTTGTGTCTGATAATGTTAAATGTTTTTATAACTTAGAGTGACTTCTAAAAATATAGTTGCATTTCATTCACAGGCAGTGAGGAAAACCAGATTTAAATGTTATATTTCACTTTAGTACAATTAGTTATATGTAAAGGAAGAACAGAGACAAAATATACACAAAAGTTTTTCTCATCTCCCTTTTTATTAATATTATATTTAGTTCACCTCATTGTTACATAATAGGAACTGAAAAATTTTAATCATAGTTTCTGTGGCTTACTGACTTCACTACACTTCAAATTCCCATTTTAAAAGTAACATAGATTTCCATATTTTAAATGTGGAAGAAACAGAGTCTCTATAAACAGAGTTACGTTACTGGGTTCTGACAATGCTGTTATTTGAAACATTCGTGTGCACTAGTTAGAGCTACCCTTGTCTGCTATGAAAGACTTAAGGTGGAAAAAGTCAGTTAAAAAATCCCCTGCTTGTCTGTTCTTAAGGTAGCGCTTGTAGTGTGATATCAGTTGCACAAGCAGTATATTTTAAGCTCATTTAACATGGTCTTTGGATTATTGAAATCTACAAACCCTGACGTCTTTTAAATAAATAAAAATAATAGGTGCGAAATCAGTGACGGAGTAGCTGTTTTTCATGTAGGTAACACAAAAAAGAAGAATTTACAGTAACATTGAATAACATCCAATTGAAAAAGTAATAGAAGCATTACAGACTACATTGTTACACTTGAAGTAAACACAGTCCTTTCTTACTTCTGAATTATTCCTACTTAGGCTATAAGATACACTATGCTATGGTGATCCAGTAAAATGACATATCTGATAGTTTTGTAAGCATCTGTTACAGCATTGCAAGTGTACATGGGAAAATATGTGTGTGGGATGCACACATCAGCTGCAGTTGTGACATATTTCTGTACACATAAAAAGTACAATTAAGACAGGTTTTAGACATATTGTACTGAATACTTCATTAACCTGGTAACAGAAATCATCTAATTTCAGAAACCACAAAGGGACTTATTACCTTGTACTTATAACTCCTGCTTATTTGAATATAATGTGCACATTGCTTTATTAGATAACATAGTAAACCCTGTACTGTGCAGTGTTGTTACTTTCCTCTGCTCACACTGCCTAG
The DNA here is from genome assembly GCF_019279795.1 of Protopterus annectens. NCBI lineage: Eukaryota > Metazoa > Chordata > Ceratodontiformes > Protopteridae > Protopterus > Protopterus annectens. Next base: position 456,385,365 of record NC_056746.1, read on the forward strand.
ACATGTTCAATTGAATTGATCAAGTAGTAACCAAATAAATAGTTAATACAGTAGATAGTAAATTACTGATTACTCTCCTCACCCTTCAGTGCTTTCTAATCTTTGTTAAGTGGGGTTCAACTTTCAGTAAAGTGGCAAAGATGCTGATAATTAGCCAAAATTCTTACACCAACATGCAAGTAGTTGTTTAACTGCACTACTAAATTGTGTGGGCATGTGTACTTATTTTCTATGATGAACAGTGGATTTATTCCCAGCAAAACTTTAAGCTATGGTTCTATAACTCATAAAATTGGCATCTCAGACAGTCTTGTAAGAGCCTGTTGATGTATTGTGGGAGTTTCCTTGATGACAGGGAAGTACTGGGAAACCTATAGTAAAATTGCACATACATTAGCATAATAAAGTAGTTTAGATGTCATTCATTCTACCAAGAATTGTTTGAATTACACATTTACAGACATAGGTTCCTAAGAAACACAAATCCTAAATGATATTATGTATGCTATACATCTGGTTAAGGCAGGGATTTATACCATAAACTACCTTTAATCCTGCAGACTTTAGTTGTATAGCTGATTATTATGCAGCTGATATTTTTACTGAATATTGACAACTGTTTAAATAATAAGGTTATCAGTTTCTTAGTAAGATGGTTGGTAAAATGAGTTCACCTTGGAATTTCATCTTTATTTCTTTCAAGTAAAGGGCCCATGAGAAAATGTCTTCATGGTCTGCTTTTGCTACTGCTTCAAGTAGTAAAATAAGACAGATTTGTAAATTGTAATTCTTGATGAGAAATTCAAGTAGAACACCAATTAAATAGATATGAGATAGAGAGATTTCTTAAGGCACTGTTCAGCTTAATAGGTTTTATATTTTTTAGAGTGTCATTACTTTTGACAATTTAATAACAAAGAAGGGAGTCTGCCTACTCTTGTATCTTGCTGCATGATACATTCTTTGATAAACACACTATTATAAAGGTTCTAAGGAACTGTGGCTGTGCAGAACAGCTTCAGTAATGTTCTGTCTTGACTAGCATTTTGTTCAATATTCTGTGATGATATTATCATAATATGAATTGATATTATAACTATGCATTAGTATTAAGAAGTTTATAAATTGCTCACTCACATGGCCACTTATCAGGGCAAATTGCTTCCATTTCATCATCAGTGAGTGATCACTATGGTCTAATGTAGTCTTTCTTCATTTTTTCTTTTAATTTGTCACAACTACAATCATGGGCGGACATAAAATAAACTGAATCTGGTTATGCTTTCGTTTGTCTCTAATTGAAAGCATGTGAGTGATACGTAGAGATTTATGACATGTATTGTTCACTCAAACATATTTACATTATGATCTCTAGTGAACACAACTCTAAGGATTTATTCTATGGACTACATAGTTTTTGTAGTAGGATTCAAGTGTTCTGAATAGACTTGTCCGTATTTATCTTCACTTATTGATACATTTCTAAATCTACTTCACTCAGTTATAATATATATTTTAGTATGTAGGAAAGTGTTTACCTGACATAATCGTTAGTATATTGGTCATATCAGAATATTGGAGACTATTAATATGTATATATACTACTCTCAGGCTAAATAAAACTAATGTTAAGCAACATTTACTGTGTTATAAATGAGATTTTACTTTATGAATGTTTAAGTAGTACATGACAGGATGAGTATATTCTGAAAAAGAAGTCTAATCTAATCTAAAATTAAATTGTATTGCTAAATCAATACTCGTTTCCATATATTATGTTAATTCATTATTAATAGTTATATAGGGAAAATAATAACTAATATTGTTAAATCTCCAAGATAAGAGAAAAGTTGTACTGGAGCTCGAAAGGGTTAGTTTTTTTTCTTTCTTTTTTCATGAGGGAAGTTATGGTAGGCAGTCTGTTAGATTTCTTCTCATCTAGCAGATTGGAAGTGTATTTCACTTCATGTACATTAGAAGGTTTACAAAAAATATTTATATACTTGGTTATTATACAAGTAATTTTGGCATTTTTCTTTTTTCTTTTTTTTTATTGGCCTGAACTAAACTCTATTTTAAGTTATTTGACCAAAATTAAAATATTGACTACAATGAGAATTATTAACACAGTAGTTACACACTTTACATTTGGTATGGTAATACAAAACAAATATGATGTAAAGTTAAATACTGAGAATGGACATGACTATTTTATCCTTAAAACACTAATGGTTTTAACAATCCAAGGAAAGGATCTACTTTATCAAGATATATGAAATTAAATAAAGTACAAGTAGCATTTCTTCAAGAGACTCACTTCAAAACAAATGATACCTTTAGCTGGAATCCTAATGAATATATGATCTTATCTCACTCTTCATATAAGAAAAAGACTAGGGAAACTTTAATTTTATGGAAAAAATGTCACTATGCCTCAAATAATTTACAAATATGAAGAATAAGAAGGTCTCCTAGCCATAGTAATAGTAAAATATAAATAAACTCTGGATATTAGTAAATATATATTGGTTTCCAGGTATTGGGGTTGGGACAATAAGAAAACACATGGATCTAATGACTAGAATATATAAGTTAAATTTGATTTTGGGAGGTGACTTTAATTGTATATTGGATAAATCAGAGACCACAAGCAAAATAAATTTATGTGTAAGTTCTATAGGGAAGCTACTTAAGAAATGGGAAGAAAGTATAAATCTAATTGATACATTTAGTTATAAGGAGAACAATTCATTATTATTTTCACACGAAGACCACAGATTTGGGACACATACAAAAATCGATAAAAATCTTCATATCTGAAGAGCTAAATTCAAAAATAATAAAATTTTCCATAACCCCTTGTCCCTTTTCAGACAATAATTCATTAATTCTCAAAATACTTACAGATAAGAAATTAATTTTTAAGTCAAGAATTCCACCTTACATTACAAAATTAAAACAATTTAAACCTTGGTTAGATTCAGAAGTACTCAAAAAATTTGAAAAAATATATTTCCAATGAATAAACAAGACAGAAAAAAGTCCAATCTTTCTGTGGTGAAGAAAGCAGTATTTAATAATTCTACAAACAGCCAATATAAGTGCTTTCGTCTTGAGCACAAGACTTCATCAGATGCCATTTTCAAAAAAACAACTCATATATATATATATATGTGTGTATATATATATATATATATATATATATATATATATATATATCACAACCAATTGATTAATTAAAACACTTATAAATTGAATAATTACATAATAAATTAATTAGATAAAATTGGGTTTTTTGTTAAAAATCACACTGGCTCACTGCTAAAATACAACATATAAATGAACCCTTTTCCGAAATCCTCACAAAAGTAAAATGTGTGTATGTCAGTATTTTTTGTGATGGGTGTAGAGAAATAGTTTATACTTGTGAAACTTTCAAAAATAGTACTGGTTTAATGGAAATATATTCATTGAGTCCTGGGTAGATACTGGATTTAAGCCTAAGCTGCCACCTCAGCTCTTTGTTTAATAATATATTTCTAATGTCCCCTCCCCTGGAATTGTTTCTTACAATATCTATAATCCCAAACTTAAAAAATAGGGGAAACACAGTCTAGGGTGTGCTTATATATCTTTTTTGGACTTAATATCATATAGGTGTTCATATATCCTATCTTTCAAAGCCCTCTCAGTTTTCCATATATAAAATGCTGTGCATCCATAGGTTCATAGGTTCATACTAGGCTATCTGCCCTAGGGCATTTATAAGCCTAGCCAGAGTGTGTTTGGCTTTCACCACCCCTTGGAATGAGTATACTGTGCCCATTTTAAGGTTTAGTTTACTGTACCTCTGTCTAGCAGTGACGCAGGGGTGACCCCCGGGGTAAACCTACAATCTCCCATCCACTCGTCAAGATTTCTCTTGAAGAGAGTCAGTGAGGGGCTCTGCCTAACATGGACTGGGATTTTATTCCAGAGTGAAGGGAGCCTCTGGGTTATGAATCTATCCCTCCAGCATGTTCTATTTATTTCTGTGCTGAGGTTCAAATCTCTCGCTCGCGTAGTTCTGGTGGATTTGGATTTTCTGAGGTGGAGCATGTCCATTAATTCCGGGTTGGACATGGCCTTGTATGTCAGGCATAGATCGCCTCCGAGTAGGCGGTATGCTACTGAGTAGAGCTGGAGTTTCTTTAGCCGGGCAGCATATGGCATATGTTTGAGCCCCTTGATCCATCCCTCACACACAGCCAAATAAACTAACATCCTAGTGTTGCAATTACCTTTACAAAAAAATGCACACGGCTTTTCAACCCATTTTGTAAATGTAAAAAACTTTCCTTAATTATGTAGGGACAATATCTACATGTTCCACAACTGTTTGTAACTTGTTTATCCTTAACATTTCTAGTATCTACCTGCTTAAATACACTTTTCAAGTTTCTACCAGTTCTATAAGAAAATGTGGGCATACCTCCCACTATTTCTTGTAGTTCTTTGCTTACTTTGAACATACTCCAATTTGCCCTTTTAATACTTGTAAAGGGCCCAGTGAAACCATTGAACTCCACTACACATACTCTATGAAAATTCCTTGTATCACTAACTATTATGGTTAGAACCTAATAAGGGTTTGCCTAAAAGTGCCTTGTACTTGGTCCCCCACCCTTTGTACACTTTGTTCAAAATCTTCTGTATGAAGTCAATGGGGTAACCCCTATCCACAAACATTTCCTTCAAGGTATCAAACTCTTTTAACAATTCATTTTTGTCCGAAGTCATCCTTGCAATTCTAACTGCTTGCCCCTTAACCAAATTTTTTTTCTGAGTTGTGGGGCGACTACTAGTGAAGTGCAAATAACTGTTGCACGAAGTATCTTTTCTATAAATCCTGGATTTAAAACCATCTTTTGTGTGAGATATAGTGGAGTCCAGGTAATTTATACTTTCTTTGTCCCAAGTATAAAAGTGAACTTAAAAGAAGTCATACCATTGATATATTGCATAAAGGAATGAACTCTCTCTTCACCTCCCAACCACAAAACAAAAATGTTGTCCAAAAACCTAACATACAAACGTATGTTATCCATAAAGGGACTATTAAAAATGTACCTTTGTTCCCACTCTAACATAACCAGATTGGCATAAATGGGGGCACAAGCTGCCCCCATTGCTACAACACTGATCTGTTGGTAGTATTCACCTTGAAAATGCAAATAGTTGTGGTCAAGTACCAACTCCATCAATTCCAGTACTAGTGAGATTTTGTCACCTGTCATAGGCAAATATTTTTATAAAATCTCTCCAAAATATTGATGCCCTAGAGTTCTTGGGATGCTAGTAAATAAAATCTTTAACATCTATGGTCAGAAAACTAACATTTTCTATCCAAATCTCTTGTGTTAATTTCCTCAAAAACACCCATGAATCTTTTATCAGATGGTCCATGTTTTCCACAATTTCTTTTGTCCAATGATCAATGTATACTGTCAAATGGTGTGTTTTTGAACCTCTTGTAGCAACTATTGGTCTGAAGGGCGGATCTCTAGGGTTCTTATGAACCTTGGGTATTCCAAATACATTTGGAATGATGGGATTATCTTAATAAAATAAAATGTTTTTCAGTCTGTTTTATTTTCTACTAAATACTCTTCTAACAAAGAGTCAATTCTACCGTAAGCAATATTGATCTCATTCTTAGATACTGAAGTGTAAGTGTCATTGTCCAAAAGAATAGAAGTAATGACATTATTGTACTCTTCTGTACCATATAAAACCACACCCCACCTTTATCAGGTTTCATTATTCGTATTTCAGGTCTGTTTTTTAAATCCCTCAACAATAATTTTTTCACCAAAATCTAAGTTGTGTGTAAATCCTCTCTTACTCAACTGAAATTCTTTATATAATTCCTCAGTGACACATTTCTCGAACATAGACAGCACAGGATGAAGGGGTGGGTTAATAACGATACTTCTAGTTAACCTTACATCAAAATTGCTTCCTAATGAACTGGAATTCTTGTGTTGTATCGCAAGGTTAAGTTTCCTGAGAAAAAGCTTTAAGTCCACCAACAGTTAGCCAAATCACCTTGACTAGAAGGTACAAATTTAAAACTTTTTGATAAATGAATATGTTCCTTTTTCAATTGTAAAGATGCATAATTAAATATTTTAAACCCCTCAAACTCAGTAACTACTACATCTTTGTCAATTACAGGTATGACTTCACTTTCTTTCCTGTTCTCTTCCAACCCAAGTTCTCTCCTTGTGTCGTATACTGATGTTTCTGCCCTGAATCCATGTTCTGTTGAACCTTGCTGCCTAACCTCTCTGATCTCCTCAGTGTTCAAAAATCTCCACCTTGTTCTGGAAATGAATCTAGTTCATCCAATCCCCTGTGTGCATAATGGTTAGTGGTTTCAGAAAAGGTGTGTGGGACTTCCCCCCTCCCAATTTTGTTCCTCTGAAACTCAACACCCCTCTTTTCCTTATTTTCCTTTTTGTGTGGGCCTCCATAGGCCATCCCCCCAGCATATTGGTTTTGATCTCTTAACAACTTTCTCTGTTTTTGACATATATGTTACCAATTCTTTTATTTACTCTAAACAAAACTTTCTTATAAAGTTCTTCATATTCCATAAACAAAAGATCCTTCAAAATATCACAATTCAATTTCTCCACATGCTTTTTCATGTTGTTTATGGTAATTTCATTATATTTAATGAGTTTAAGAATGAGACCTAAACCACACTTGTCAAAAAAACAGCAAAAATCTTTTACAACTTCATCAGTATAGTACAACCCAAATGGGTATTTCCACATTCTGAGAACCTGTGGAACAATACCCAAACTGTGACACATTTGTAAATATTTGTTAGCAATTTGCACACATTTTAGTTTAAATAACTTTTTTCAAGAGAATAAATCATTTCCTTTAAGGTCAAAGCATTTTTAACAGAATCATTTAAATTCACAATAACAGGTATATCCCCTTTGGAAGCAAAATTAAAATCTTTGGTTAAAATGTCATTAAAACAATACTGCTCCATACTGTGCTGATTGTCACTGTGGAAACGAACACTAGTGTTCTGTTTTTTACCACTTTTTGTAACAGTACCTGTGTTGGAACTGGACGAAATGTTCGTATTACACCAACAGACTCTGCTTCACTCAGTTTGTTCAGGCCTTTGCCACAAATGTTTCTCTTGCTCCTCTCACTCCGTACCATGCAACCATTTGTTCCTCTTTCCTTCCCTGGTGAAAGGGAATGAGGCGATGATGTAGTGGGCGCTTCTACAATACGTCCGTTGACTGTGGAACAAGAATTGAAGGCAGCACAACCTCCACTCCTGTCCGCCTGACTGAAGAGCTCTATTAAGTGTGTTAAATCACCCTTAAGTGCCGCCACATCCCCTCTGACTCTACGAACCTCGTTCTGTGTTTCTGCAAGCGAACCCAGTCCGTGGATATTATCCTCAACCAGTGTAGAGTCGCCAGAACGTATTTCAAAAGCCATGGTAGTGTCCCAAACTGTCCACAAAACACAATCTTTCCAGCCCACAGAGGATGAAAGGACACAGTAGCAACCACTCAAAAAATTCAAAAAAATATATTTCCAGCTAATAAACAAGACAGAAAAAAGTCCAATCTTTCAGTGGTGAAGAAAACAGTGTAGAGTCACCAGAACGTATTTCAAAAGCCATGGTAGTGTCCCAAACTGTCCACAAAACACAATCTTTCCAGCCCACGGAGGATGAAAGGACACAGTAGCAACCACTCAAAAAATTCAAAAAAAATATATTTCCAGCTAATAAACAAGACAGAAAAAAGTCCAATCTTTCAGTGGTGAAGAAAACAGTATTTAATAATTCCACAAACAGGCAAAATAAGTGCTTTCATCTTGAGCACAAGACTTCATCAGATGCCATTTTCAAAAAAACTTATATATATATCACAACCAACTAAAACACTTCATAAATTGAATAATTACATAAATTAATTAGATAAAATTGTGTTTTTTTTGTTAAAAATCACACTGGTTCACTGCTAAAATACAACATTTAAATGAACCCTTTTCCTAAATCCTCACAAAAGTAAAATGTGTGTATGTCAGTATTTTTTGTGATGGGTATAGAGAAATAGTTTATACTTGTGAAGCTTTCAAAAATAGTACTGAGACTAAGTACAAGGCACTTTTAGGCAAACCCTTATTAGGTTCTAACCATGATAGTGATACAAGGAATTTTCAGAGAGCATGTGTAGTGGAGTTCAATGGTTTCACTGGGCCCTTTACAAGCATTATAAGGGCAAATTGGAGTATGTTCAAAGTAAGCAAAGAACTACAAAAAACAGTGGGAAATGGGCCCATATTTTCTTATAGAACTGGTAGAAACTTGAAAAGAGAATTTGAGCAGGTAGATGTTAGAAATGTTAAGGATAAACAAGGTACAAACACTTGTGGAAGATG